>NW_024537662.1:0-140170 GCF_016628075.1 Suillus paluster
CTCGCTCTACACATTCCTTCGGTACCTAAGCAGAGTTCAAGGTACACTGGCCGTGCCCACTTCTACGAACCGGCCAGCCACATATCTACCTGGCCAGGCCGGTGCTGGCTGGGACATATTCTACGGCCTTTTGGCACATCCGGGGCACCACTTCTACATCCAATGTGACTGAAGGGTCTGTCAAATTACAACTGCGATTAACTGTGATTAAGAGGCACAAAGCCAAAAAAGAAATATGTGATTTTGCTGATGCGCCACCGTGTGTGGCACAATAAGTATCGCAAGTACTGCGCTACAACTTGTACTACGTATACAGTCATTTTGGCATTCCCGAAGTACCATTGAAGATTTCAAAGAGAAAAGAGGCTGGACAGATTGACCAGATATATCCTTGTACCAAGTGGTAAGCTGAAAACATATGATCAAGAAGGAACGACCACTATGCCTTCCTTCTTTTATGGTCTGGCTAGGCGAGCTAAGGCGAGCTCTGACGAGTTAGCGAAGCCATCGCCCACATTTATGTCAATGTCTGAAACCTTCTATCAGCGGGTCTGCCTACGGGAGACTAGCTTGACGCTGTAATCATCAAACGCGGCAACCCACTGCATAGTCTCCCCTAGGCCTAGGTAGACCTTAGACGAATGAAGATAGCCCTTCCCTCTGCTTCTAACTGAGCGGAGTTTTGCACTTGCCGCTGTTCGGCATGTCACGTATCTCAGTAATCACGCGTTGATTGACTTTGACGCGTCGACGACACGTCTGTAATTAAATCTTATAATATGGCTTGCCACTCTTTCAATATATACGGAAGTTTCATTCACCAGCATACGGCTCAAGCTCCCAGAGTCCTGGGGACGACTTTCCTTTATTTCAAAACCCTCTAACTCCTCATCTCACGTACACTCTACCAGCACTTTACGCCACGCCAGCGTTTTATTCCGCACTTCGTTCACCTCCACCACCTCCACCAGCGTCACGCAAGAAACGGCCGCACGTAATCATAGCAACCCACCGATATACTTTTCCGTGAATGTGTTCCAGCCTCTGATCATCAATCATCGGCCACATCTTCCTGCACTCTTCCCGTCCCGCAATGAATGCGATCAACGCTTGGCATAAATGGGCTCTCAAATTTGGGAGGATTGCGCCGGGAGTTTCGAGTCGTGCATAACGGCAACGATATTGATAGGAGTTGGCGTCCATTCTCCACCTTTGCCTGGTATGGACTGGGCGATGACGATCACGGAAATTAGGAAAATGAACATGTGAGACATCTGACTCTAACCGAGTGGTATTCAAAGGAGAAGACATCCGAGGTTATCGCAGCTTGTTCTTCAAAGGTTCCGTTATACCGCTCGTCCGTGTGTGACACAGATCCGCTGAGCCGGGCCCAGTGCTGATAACGGCGGAGATATCATTCCAACAGAGTCGTCGCAGCCCACCGTTCATGCTCGTCTGAAAATCGAGTTATCTCCGATGTTGGCCTAAGCAAACAAAATAGAAGGAAGATAGTCGTCCTGTCTTTATATGATACAAGGTGCATCTCCATCACTCCTTACTATGTGGTGTTGGGGTTCATATGTTTGCAGTTCACATGTTCTGGATTGTTTATCCGCTGACCCTGTGATTCTGCCTATACTAGAGGCTCCCTGAAGTCCGTTGGCGCAACCATGCTGATGAAGCTGCCGAGTGCTTCGCAAATATATATATATTCTAGGATATAAAAGCAAGCCACCTTCCTACTACCAGTATCAGAACTATTATTCGAGATCCACTTGGCGCATCCCATACTACCTAGCACAAGCTATGCGTTTCTCATTCCTCCTCGCCTTTGTTGCTGCGTTGACAACATCTATCTCTGTCAGTGCTGACACTGCTGAGTCAGCTGCCAACTGGGAGTGCATACCGAAAGACTTCCATTGCGACGACGGCAACAACTTTGGCTGTTGCTGGGGTTATACTTGTAAGCTGGATGTGAGTATGAGTTGGCTTTGTACCCGGCATTCAACCCCATGACTCACTCTTTGCGCCTTGTACAAATAGCTTTCAGTACCCAAGGGTTCAGGCAACATGACCTGCCAGAAATGATGAGCTTGGCAGACTGAGCATGTCGCGACAGTGAGTCGTATTTACGTTTCGCGTTGGTACAGTAGTTGATCGCACGATATGCAGGTCGTTGCGGAGTTGATCAATATACTTACTTCGTGACCGTACAAATATCCCTGCTGCTTCAACCAGACAGTTTAATAACATTAGCATGAATTCTGTAACATAAACAAAAAACATCCATGTTACTCGACTTGCGGCGTCTGTTTTTACATGAATGCACAAGAAAACCGATGTATTAAGCCGACATCAAAGTACACTCTCCCTACAGATTAGGCTGCGCCCCGGCTTGCATGGGAGCGTCACTTTTGCAATGAATCGTGTATTGCCCCTGACATTGCTCTTTCACGAACGTTGCGTGCACGATTGCCCGATGTTATGGGATATGCGGCAATAAGTAAGCTGCAGCAGTAGTTAGTGCTAAGTAAGGATTGTGTAAGTAGCGTATGCTCACCTCAGTAGACTAGCAAGTCACTGAGGTAGGTAGAGTAAAGAGCGAATGCAAATGATGCCCATGCTTATCTAATACTACCGGTAATGTCCGTAGTCCGTGTAACTTTTGACTATTCAACAGGATACGTTATCACATCAGAGAACTCGTGAGTCTACCCAGGGTACTTTACATCGATCACGGCGTTTTACGGCCAGTACTTTCCAAATTCCTACAGTTGTTATCTGTCGTGCGTTTCTCCCATCGCGCCGCTCAGCTGTTGTTTACTAAGTATCACGACTTTATTGGTCCTCCCTTTCATATATTTATGACCTTACAAGAAGGCAGGTTTCCTGCACTTATATGGGCCTGCAGATCAGTCGCGGATTATGTATCTGGCTGTGCAGATTGATGCAAACCGACGCATAAACTCCATGATGGGTCTAATGTAGTGCGTTTCACGTATTTTCATCACTTTAGTCGATCAAAAATATGAACCGATCTCATCCCTGCACTGATCATTTCAGCCATAAGAGCTCTGAACGGTGGTCTATTATCTAGCGCGAACGCCCTCGTCGTACGCCCACCCAGTTCGACGCTCGCTCGTAGTAACCATCCACGAATAGTATGACCCTAGTTTCAGATGATCCCAGTTGGTGGCCATTCATCAATTCGTCTCTCATATCCAGCTATTTTGTAGGTTCGTGGAGAGCCAATTGGATGACGACGACGTCTCGACCTAACCTTTCCTGCAGTTGCCTCCTCGGCTGGGGTGATTTACGATTGGGGTGAGCAAGATAGTAATAAAGAACTGCTGATATCCTTATGGTATTTACAGTACTGACATTCGGACAAGAGGTAGGTCGATTCCACCGGAGCAGTCATACGGTCGCTAAGAATGATTTTACTAGGTTGAATTGATCTGGGTGAGCAGAGTACTTCCCGCGCCAAAAGAACAACGTGAAAATATAGTTAATTCGCGACAGAGGCAATGCTGGTCCCTGATGACCGCTCTGTATCTCAGTGTATGTAGCTTGCGTTATAAGTGTGGTTAGCAAGTCGTGCTCATCTCAAAATATCCCAGGTGCGCTATCTTGGAATACTATATGCTGTGTATGTTTGGAAGGCTAAGCAATTGGCGCTCTACTAATATACCATCTCTCACAATCAGCGTCAGCATGCTGTGTATGTCTCCTCACATTCATCATGCTTGTTCCTTCTGACCGGCAGCATACAGCCAGTGTTCCGACAATCTCGGGGACTGATGTAGTGAGCATTCCGCACTAACACTTGTAATTCCTGTCCAATTAACATTAACTGCAATCACGTCTAGGGGTGAGTGAGATTCTTGACCAGCTTGTTGGTCCAATATAATGACTGTCACAGCTGTGAGTTTGTTTCTAGTGTGTGATCATCCGAGGCAGATCACTAAATGGATCTGTCAGGCCAGATTATATCTGTCGTACTAGATTGGATGAGTGCCGTCGTAAATGCAATACTGGGCGGTGAGCTATGCAGTTACTATACCTCACTGATTTTGACTGAAATATCATGCAAGTCATCATGATTGCTCGGTTACATGCCATGTACCAGCGGTCCAGAAATGTCCTGATAGTTCTCGTTAGCGTCTTCCTGGCTGTCAACATCACCAATGCAGTGCTCACCACAATAGTAACGGTGCATACTTCAGGGGGTAAGCTTAATTATAGATGAAATCCCAAGCGCATTGCACTCATTGACAAATACCAGAGGAGCTCATTCTCTCAGGCACCTATCAGTGCACGTTTCAAAACTCCGAGGAAAATGCCCTACTTCTGGGTACCATGACTTGGATACTCATCACTGTATGGGAAGTCCTCGCACTAGGTCTCGCAGTCTGGATTGCTATAAAACGCTTCCGTGAACTGCGGCGATCATCGAGAGGATGGATTATCGGGGACTGTTTCACAGCGTTGATGAAAACTCACGCAGTTTACTTTGCGAGGTGAGTTCATCATGCGACATGATGTCCGGGTTCTTTTTTCACTCAAAGTCATGTTATATCAGTTTTGTTGCTGTTTCTTGCCTCAACCTCCTTTATTTGTCTCCGTCGATCTCAGGGGTATGCATCTGCCGCTAACCTCTATACGGACGCAGTTCATTGACATCATTTCTATAGGACTCATTTTCCCTGGCAACTCAGATTTATCTTGGTTTCCTTCAAATTTTCGAGCTCGTACAGATGTTTATGCTGGGACCGCGCTTGATTCTTAGCGTTCGAGAGTTTAACGCTAAGCTCGTGGCCGACACCAATACAGGAAGCGCCATGACTTCAATTGCTTTCCAGGAGCGTGTGCAGTGTGTCAACTGGCAGTGGTGTGTAGGCTTGAGATGTCAGTAATCGGCATTCATTGGATATGTATATGGTTTTGATGGACAGTATAACACATGTATGAGAAAGAATAAAAAAATACGTATATGCTGCAGCGAGCGAGCGTCTTCAGTGAGAAGAGATGGAAAGAATGATGTACCGAAAGCAGCACGACGTAGTTGACGATCACAATGATGATGGCGCCGACCAAGAATCCAGGAGTTTAGTCCGCATGAAACAATCAAAATGATCATACGGAGAAACGCAAGACCCGTCACGACAAATAAAAAACCAAACGCTAGATCAAACATAACAAAAATGAACCCAAGATCATGTAGATAACGTAGACGAGTGTTGGAACGTGACCAACCACATAAGGCGGACCAAGAACCGTCCGTCGTAGCTGATAGGTCGTCGTAGTAGGTCCATTGTCGAATCGGCAGCAGCCGTGTATTAGAATTCCACCCACACAAAATTTCCCTATTTCCGGAAAACATCTAGCAGATATCCAGCAACTGTCATATTCTCGTATTTGTCCTTGCATACCTCATCCGCCTTGCCCCCCAAAACAAATCATCTCGGCCCATATCCATATCCGGCCTGGGGACCCGGCGATGCCCTTCCGGCGCCGAGTGCGGGACTTGCCGAACGCCCATCAAGGGCGTACCCCATGGCCGCCTGCGGACCTGGGGACGCACGGACCCTGCACACCATATGCCATCTGCGGGCCCGGACTGCCTGTCCGCGCCATCCGTGTCATCGGGATGGCCTCTGGATTATGGCTGTCCGAGAAACCGTCACCAAACGTATTAGGCACGGGGCCTCGATAGGGATCATAGTAACCTGGTTGGGTGAAAGCCCCGGGCTCGTCGTGGTAGGGTTGGTTTGGATTGAGGTGTGGGAGGGGCGGGACGGCATATGGGTCTTGCGAGCCGTTGTAGGTGTCTGGAAGGGAGTTGGCGGCTACAGAATGGGCATATCCACCGGGACTCGGTGCACGTGCGAGGTTCACCTCAGAGTCATTTTCTACACCAAAACCTGACCGGCCCGTAGATTTGGTTGGCAAGGCGTGAACATCGGAACCACCATGAGTGTTCAGTTCTGGCCACTTGATTGCTTCGTCTGTGGTTACCTCGTGAGGCGATGATAGATATTTACATTACGAATCAAAGACGCACTGTCATCAAAGTCTGCGAAGCGTTTCCTAGTGAACTTCCAGACAAAGAATGAGACGATGCCAATCACAGCGACACCACCCGCTACAGAAAGACCAACGATGGACCCCGTGCCTAGGCCACTAGAGCTACTCGATGATGATGATGATTGTGTGCTCGACGGGGTGGCACTACTGGAAGTAACTGTAACCTGGACGAAGCTGGTAATAACCTGACCTGCAGAATTAGTGGTAACTTGTTCCGAGGTAGTCACTGGAAGGGGAGCAGCTGTGGTTTGAGTCGGGGCAGTGTTCGAGGTGGTTGTAGGAGGGTTCTGCTGCTGCGAGGTGGTCGTCGTTGGCGTAGTTGTCGTTTGGGCGGGCGTAGTGGTTGTGGGAGTTGTCGAGGTGGTTGTTGGGGTTGTTGACGTCGTTTGTGGAGTGGTAGTTGGAGTGGGTGTGGTTTGCGTGGTAGTTGGGGCTGTAGTTGTGACGACCACGGGCGGAGATATAGTTTGCTGTCGCCGTTCAAGCTGCTGGTGGGGCGCATGTGCGACTGAGAGCAGGAAACAAGATGCCACTACAAGAAGTAGCAGACATCGTGATGTAGCACTCTTTGTTGCGCTCTTCATCGCTGTCGTTTGGCAAGCGAAAACACGAGTATTAATGAATGTTCTCTATGGTATTTTGCAAGATTGAGCACGTCGTAGGTGGTATCGTTCGCCGTTTGAAGGCGTGTCGTACTAGAGGGAAACCGACGACGACGAGGACGACAAAATGTGAATGTGAATGAAAGAAAGTCTGGTAAAAAGCAAATCTGATGAAACGACGTGGCGGTGCCATACTCCATCGTGACCTCACCGTGAGACAGTGTGACAGGCATACGGGTGCCGCGGTGCTGCGCACGCAACAAGGTACAACTTCATATCATCAACAATTATACTAAGCCTGTGCAACATGGTATAAGTATCGTCGTCGTCATCAGATCATCAGTATCGTCACGGAGAGGGCGCCCATCCTCAGTCCAACGACCTCCTCTCCAGCAGTTTTGCAATCTCTCTATGTTCTCGCAGCCAATCCGAAAACCCTCTCGTCTCCCTTCCTTGCATCTCCCGTATTTCAATGAGATAGTTTGCAAACACGATGAGCGTGCCATAGCGATAGCTGCGCATAGTAAGCGTTTCAGTAACTCCGTGGGTCGCAGTTAGAAACCACTCACAGGTAGTTCACCGCAACGTTCATCAACTTCCGTTGCTTGGCACTTCCCTTTTCTAGCGCCTCTACCTTGAGTTTGTAGCTATGCACCTTTAGCGCCAGACAAGGTACGATACGGCTATTTCCACTTACTCATATATCGACTTGCGGAGATTCTGCACGTCCTGCATAAGATCAATGGCACGGTCCGTCAAGCGCTTTGCGATTTTGCCGTGAGACAAGACGCCGACAAGCTGCAATATAGTCTTGTACTCCCCTATCACAACATACCGTCAGACACGCAATATTCGAACTTCACTGGGAATCACACCTTGGAGGTAAGCCTGCTCCTCCGAAGGACCATCAATGCTGTCGTATTCAGTCAAGTTGGGGTCTTCCGGTGCATCAAAGTAGTTCTCTTCGCCTTGCCAATTCATTGTCGTCGATATTAAACAGGCTGTGACCATTCCCGTAGTCGTGCGACCACGGCCCATTTGACAATTGAATATGAAGTCGTCCGCCTCAGAGTGTCCACTCTGGACACGTTCCAGTAATTGTGACAGAGCATCAGGCAACGGCGCTTGCTCGTCAGTCTGCGAATTCCCATCAGTGCATTCCTTCATACGAAATACTGGTGGCTCACGATAGCAACTCGATCATAATTGATCTGTGTTAGAATCAGTAATGGCACATTTGAGTCAATAATACCACGACCGACCTTGAATCCCTCCTTAGCCATAAGATTGAAAACATCTCTTGGGGTCATGATATCATCTTCATCCACCGTCTCCCATATGGGTATAATAGAAAACACGCCGGGCCGCTCCTCGACCTCATCATGCAAAAGGATGCGTCCATCACCCATTCTGACCTCACGTATGACATCTTTCTTGAAACGTTCTTCCATAGCTTCCACCATGGCAGTTGTGACCCCAGTTGCTCTGTACGATATCAGCCCGATGTCAAACATGATTCATACGCACTCACTCTACGTTTTCGAGTGGCTTGTCCACGATTCGCAGAACATGCGGCCGGCCGGCAATATAAAGGACCGGTTCCTATGTCACTTCAGCCACAATGAAGCGAACATCAACATTCCCAGCCTCACCTCTCGCAAGGATGTCCAATACACCATACCATGTCCTTGTGGATCAGCATCAACACGTGCTAGGGCTCGCCGCAAACTACGGACGCGCGGTGAGAACTTATTCCGTAAGCACACTACAAACCTACCCTTGAACTGTAGGCATTCCGCTGAAAGCGGAATGAGTGAACGTCAAATGACATATATCAGAAAACTCACCTTCCGCACACCATCTTCTCATCAGCCGGATCTATAGGAGAAGAACTCCGAGAAGAAGCCAGCTTCAAGGTCAGCGGCACACGACGGAAATTAGGAGAGCCTTCGATCCTCCTATATATCAATATTATTACAACGTGCGATTGATCGAAAGTATGAAAGGGCGTACTCCGGAAGCGTCATCTTTTGCAGGTTGGAAAAGAAGTCGCTCTTGAGGATCGTAGATGCGGAGAGGATGCCGCCGGATCGGTTGACTACTACTTGCTTGACTTCATCCGGGCGAGCAACACTCTCATTCACGTCCGCGCGCTCAAGCGGTTTGAGGGCATGCAAGCCTTCCGCAACGAGTTCCTTCTCGAACGTTTTGATGACTATGCCATATTAAGAGGTTTAAAATGGATGCCTGAAATTCTGATCTACTCACCTGGTCGATTCTCAATGAAACTCTTGAATGTTTCAAATGACTGCATCGTGTCTGGCTCGGTAGATTGCAGATAAGCCTGGAACAGAATGAGCTCAAAGTAGCGTCGCAAATTGTGCAGCCCTGCATGTGTTCAGTACTGGCATAGAACGTTAAATTGTTGTCTCTACCTTTAGACGCATGTATGCGCTTTTGCTTCTCTTCAGTCGCTTCCTCAGCCAAAATACGCTCGTCTTCGATGGAGTCTCGGAGATTCATGACAATCGCACATCGATCAATGGCCTCGTCAACAGTATTCTTGACTGCAGGGCCTTTCCGGACGATCCGAAGGAGATCTTCATACATATCTCAGTGATATACCTCAAAAGGAAAGGTTGATAACGCACTATTGATGATCTGATATGAGTGGCGCTTATTTGCGGGCTCATCCTGAAACATGTCAGAAGTCATCGACATTGACAAAGAGCGAGGCTTCGTTCGAGGCGACCGCTGAGGAAGCGCACGACTCTCCTTCAGCCATTGTTGAATGAGGATAATCAACACCTGCATTGCAAGAACATCAATAAAACATAGAAGTTTTTCCCTTCTACCTGAACTTACCGAAGTCAGAGTGCTCCTTCCTCGTCCAAGCTGACAATTGACAACCATAACCGTACTAGAGGAGTCCGCTCGAAGAACAAGGTCCATAAGCTCACTGATGTCCGCGAAGTCAGGAGGGCGCTCAGATGTGATCGGAATCCGAACGTATTGGAGATCGAGGCCATGTCCAGATTTGCGGGATGCCATAATGTCCTTGAGCACCGCAACATTTGAAGTGTGTACTTCTTCCCAGATGGGAATCACAGACCCATCTGGGGTCTCTGTGTGAAGGAGCAACCTTCATCGTATTTCAGGGTATGAGACTTGAAACTAGAAACTAGAAAGGAACAAAAACGCACCTTCCCCCAAACGCTTCGAGCTCCGCAAGGACATCATCTTTGAGACGCTCTTCCAAGACTTCCAGTCTGGATGCAGAAATTCCTCCATAATCTGTAACATTTCGACTCTTCAGGAATAATATCAAAGCTGAAACCTGGGCACACAAACCCTTCATGTTCCGGAGCGAGAAACGCTCTCGCCTTAGACAGTAAGGCGCGCCATTGATATAAACAATGGGCTCCTCTCTCAATGTCACCCACACAACTTTGTTTACATCCGGGTGTGCTTCTTTGACACGATGCACAACCTCATCGACTGCGGATTCAGTCGGTTGCCCACTCGCATAAATGTTTGTCCCGGGTATGTTACGAAAGTTTATCGCCCCGCGGACTGAGTCAGAAACACGATAAGACTCTGAAAGCCACTGGTCTGACTTGAGAAGCGTGCTGTTTGACAGACATAAGAAGTCAAACACGTTGCAAATGCGAGATGACGTACGTCTCTCGCAAAATAATGCCGCTCCGATTCTGCGGCAAAGAAATAAGACCGAGTGATACACGTTAATCTCGAAGAGCGAACCTTGACAACGTGGTCACTATACTCATCACCGAGTAGCTGTCCTCCGGCAATCTCCACATCATTTTTCTGTCCAGCTACGAGGGACTTATCTTCTGTTCCGGATCTCGACAAAATGGAGAGATCATTGACAGGCGCGAAAATGTTTAGCCTCGAACCATATGTCTTCCGGAGGAACATGACCTGACTGTAAACATGTGGGTCGACATTCAATGCATTGAGTCACTGGTATGCGACAACTTACTTCCAGATTTCCGTTCTCGCCTAGTGATTAAGACGTCAACATGACAGCCACCAGGGAGCATTCCATCAATGAAATGCAAAAAGAGAATACACACCTTCAGCCAATCCGAAAAGGTCATCTCAAAGTCTTGGACAGAATCCACGTAGCTCGCAAAGGTGATCATGAAGAAACTAATCGATATCCGGTAGGCAATTATCAAATGATTATGATTAACACGTACTATTTCTCCAGCGCTCTTCGAGCCTTGGATAAAAGTTCTTCTCGTTTGGTTTCATCCCCATCGGCTGTTGTGAGGGAATACTTGACCCTGTAGGTGAGTATATCTTCCCGAAGATTCGTGACATGATCGCCTAAGGAATAAAGACATGGTTAGCGGCCAACTCTCAATGTACAACAATGCCATTTTGTATTTGCGACAGATGCGAGATCTGAAACCACTATCATGAAGCGCAATGGTGCACCTACATGCGTCGATTACACGGTCAACCAGTTTCTTAGCCTGTAGGCCATGATCTAAACATCCAAGCAAACTCAGTATTACGCCATAGTTGCCCTGGTGCGCTTTGCGCAAGTTCTCCAAGAGCGTGGGTTGCGCCATGAGCAAGGCAATTACGGACTGTGAGTGGAGATCTGTGAGAGATAAAGTTATGCCCGGAATACGACCGCAGGAATACGTACGTCGCTGCAAGACATATGTCAATCGTAAAAGTGACTTATTTTGGTCCTGCTGTACACTGGCATTTTCCAGTGCTTGAGCTAGCTTGATATCAGTGGCTACCTGAGGAAATACCAAGCTCATCAACCTTCGAGTGCAATCAATTGACGTACTCGCGCCATACCTGATTTGTAGGCTAAAAGAATGTGTCAAGGGGTTTTTCACGAAGGAACAGATCATGGACTTGCCGTACTGATACCGGGGCTGCCGTCACCTATCTTATGGGCCCCATTACCCAAATTGCTCAAGAAAGATGATCTACTCGCGTATGGATCTTCTAAGCCCCTAGCGAGCAGCATTTTTCTCCTGACGATCACGGCAGCGACCATGGCAAATGTAGTTCGCACGGCACCCATGCCACAAGAAAATACAAGGGCACTCCGTACTGGATCTGTGTTTTTGATAACGCGCAGGTACGCATCTAGATAGTTGTCCTAGGCGGTGTAAGCAGTAAACCTTAGTTAGGTTTTTGTTTTATTCAGTATGACGTGCGCACCTCAATAGGACGGTCAGGGGATATGGGGATACTGAGGTAATAAATCAACGACGTGATGGGGGGGCCGGGACACATAAACAACATACCGGTGATACTATAATGGGGAGAGCATAACGCGAGATTTGCATATCAGGACAAGCGGTGCATGCTGACAGAATCATATGTACCTCTACATTCCATCCATCTGCACGCATTTGCTCCCAGAGCTCTCGTGATGTTCTTACGTTGACATTGTCAACATGAGTCCAGGTGGGCAAAATGGCGCCTGCCCCGCTCTCGGCAGCTGTGACAGTCAATGTTCAGTGTCCGGTCCAAGTACAAGATTGCATTGCTCACGCAATTCGTTGTGAGTTAATATTAGGCCACCATACCTGGCCATACAGAATCAGTGCTTTGGACCAACAAAGCGATATCGGATATTTATCACTTTGCTGATTCCTGTAAGATGTCGTTTTTCAAACGTTCTTCAATGGCTTCTAGATTTTCAGCTCTGTCGGATAATGACAGAGGGCTTCGTGGTTCAGCGGAATCGCGCAAGACGAAGGGTCGCCCTGATATATACACTAGAAAGATGGAGAACGAGAACGAATGCATCACCCAGCATTACGAATCGGACACGCGAAAATTTAATATAATAACCTAGGTCATGATGATAAACTGAAGATCGCAAGGAACACTTACCGATCGGTTCTTCCCGCGTAGAAAACCAAACGACATGGGACGGACTGGTAGTACCAGGACGACAGCGCAAAACAGAGAGTATTGCTCGTAGACCTTGTGTGCGTGGTTGTGCAACTCCGAAAACATTTGTATTGCCTGGCCGTGATGCCCTGAAGTTGGGGGCACCATGGACATTCAAGTCGAGATCAAGGGCTCGGCCTGTCAAACTCGTCGTAAACTGACTTTACAACGACCGATGGTAAGCAAGCGAACCAGACGGATAATAATCTGTTTTCAAGATGAAGCCTCGGGATAACACGCTTCCCGATCTCGTTTTGACAACGGATGGTTCTGCTCGCTTCAGATTGCCCATGAGATCAAGAGGTGCAACGGCTTGTGTTCCTGTCATCGATATCTTCGATTCGCTGGCGACACGAGATGTCTTGAGGGCTTCTACACCTGCAGACACCAATTGGGGAGCCGAACGGCCCACCAAAGGTACTGATGCAGGACGTCCGATCACGCCGTCCACTGATAACGTTGTCGCCAGACGGCGACGCTGACTGGTATGCATAGCGCTTACTTCGGGATACGCAAAAGGGGGAGTTGGGTTATCCATCCGCGATGAGACCGGAAACAAGCTAGCAGCTGGTTGCAATACGTGAATTTGAAGGTCCACTTGTATCACACGACTTACATGAGGATAGGTCGTGTCACTTACATCATATCTATTCACGTTCCACGTGAAGCGTGAGAATGTTGAGAACACTCCCAGTAGCCATTGCCGCGCAAGCTCAGCTGATAATAACTTACATACATGTTTCACTTTTCTTTTCATGTACTACTTTGCGGCAAATTTGCGGATTCAGTCTACTCCTAATCCGTGATTCAATGTCAGTCCAAAGATCTGAAACGAAGGTCGATCATATCAAATTGTCAATCCGACCTCAGGTTCGTCGCGGGTTCGTGCACCGCCCTTTCGCCTCGCACATCTACTTTGCCACAAGCTCGGCTTTCATGTACTATTTGTGTTGTAATAGCTTATCCATTTATCAAGTGTCTCTCAGCCAATTGACAGCGGAGCCGCCCCAGGAATGGTTCGTGGGAGACGGGACTGACACTGACGCCATCATCTTTCCAAGTACGTAGAAAATACACAGATCGGGAAAACTCCTCGCGACACTGACCAGCCCTCCTTTCATGTTACCGGTGGAGGCCGACATGATGCGATCTGGGCGATCGAATTTCCATTCCAGGAGGGCTTGGTGTTAACATATTAATGTGCACACTTTTCTTTCTAGGCTCGGATAGCATGCTTTAAAGCCGCCTCTGAGATGTCGACTGTATCCCCGCCCGAGATGTCCCCCTCTCTCATACTCTATTTGTCTGCCATTATATGCCTCTTTCTGGTCGTTCACCAAGTTCGACGCAAAAGTCCATACAATATCTCCCTTCCCCCTGGCCCCAAGGGCTTTCCGGTGCTGGGTAATCTGCTCGATCTCGATGGCAGTCAGCCATGGGTCAGCTTCACTCAGTGGGCATCGACCCGAGGTAGGTCCATCAATCTTCCAAGCAAATACCTCCTTACTTCTTGTTAAAGGGAATGTTATCTACTGTAAGCTACTCGGACACCAAATTGTTGTTCTTCAATCGCAGGAAGTCGCCAAAGCACTGTTAGAGCAGCGCTCTAGTATTTATTCTGACAGGCCACCAAACTCTGCCGTCAAAGCGTAAGGGGGCCAAAATTCAGTTCTTAGATATATTAATCTGACACGCCCATAGAGTCGGCTCTGAATTCAACAGCGCCCAGTTAAGGTACTCTGACGAATGGCGATTACATCGGCGAATTTTCCATCAGTCATTCCGACCTGATGCGGCAAAAGATTACTTACCTACTCAACTTCGCAAAGTTCATCAGCTGCTGCAGGGCATCATAGAAACCCCTGAGCACTACCAACGCCACATCGAACTGTGAGTGATACCTTGTTCCTTGGCAAGTTTGATGACAAAAAGGTGGTAACCCCAGCTTCGCCTCATCCGTCATAATGTCTGCTGTATACGATTACGAGGCCAAGCCGAATGAGGACCCCCTGTTACTTGTCGCTGAAAAGGCGATCAAGGTCTTTTTGCAGGTGGCAAGCCCACAGACATCAGCTATCTTGGAGACATTTCCGTTTCGTAAGTTTTATCAGTTTACGTCTCCACACATTTGTTTCTGACTCAAGGTAGTGCTAAAACTGCCTGCTTGGTTCCCTGGGGCAAGTCTTAAAAGACTCGCTATCCAATCGCAAAAGAACGCTACCGCCATGACCGACGTTCCATTCTACTATGCACGAGAACGCGTGGTAAGTATTTTCTGCCGATTAGGAATGACCTATCAACACGAGGCATAGATGTCCGCAACTTCGAATCGGTGTATGATCTCGGAGTCTTTTAAGATGATAGAAATGCACCGAAATGCGGACGAATTTGAGCTTGCGTTGAAGTC
Organism: Suillus paluster; assembly: GCF_016628075.1. Lineage (NCBI taxonomy): Eukaryota > Fungi > Basidiomycota > Agaricomycetes > Boletales > Suillaceae > Suillus > Suillus paluster. The sequence continues at coordinate 15,052 of NW_024537662.1, forward strand.
AACTTCTGCTACCGCATTCATTGGTATGCCGCAGTTCATTTTCCTGAGTGGCGCTGCTGACACGTCATCGTATCTAAGCCGGAGTTGAAACGGTCGGTCCTGCTTGTCTATCTCAAGGTCTTTCCCACGAACTGACGGATAATTAGACTGCGTCAACGCTCGCTATCTTTGTCCTTGCAATGATGCTCTATCCAGATGTACAGAAATGTGCACAAGCGGAGATTAAGGCAGTTATAGGCACCCAGCGGCTTCCTACCTTTGAAGACCGATCTTCATTGCCATATGTGGAAGCAGTCTTGCGTGAGACGCTTAGATGGCACCCAGTGTTCCCTCTTGGTGGGTTGGTCTCCTACATTGTATGTTAGGATCTTACATGGGACATAATCAGGTTTGCCGCACTGCACTTCGAACAGCGACGTGTACAATGGTTATTACATACCCAAAGGTATGGTATTTCTTATAATACATCGCTTCTGCTAACCGTCACGTAGGTGCAATCGTTATGGCAAATCTCTGGTACGTCGTGATACTTGCTTAGTCTTGAGTTGCGTTATGGCGATTGCTACAGGGCCATATCAAAAGACGAAGCGAAGTACCCAAACCCTAATGAATTTAAACCAGAGAGGTTTTTCATGCCTAATGGACAACTGAACGACGACACTGTTGACTTTGCTTTCGGCTTTGGGCGCCGAATATGTGTTGGAAGGCACTTTGCTGATGCTTCCTTATGGATTGCTATAGCGTCTCTGCTATCAACTTTCCGCTTTATGAGACCGTTGGACGGAGATGGCAGGGAAGTAGACCCTATCTTCGAATGGTCCACTGGACTTAGTTCGTAAGTATCGTGTTCCATGCCCTCATCTCAGGGAGTAGTGTCGGCTAACCAATGACATAAATCAGACACCCTGTCTCTCTCCCTTGCCGTGTCATTCCCCAAAACCCGGACATGACTGCAGATAAACTTGCAGACGTAATCAACCTCACTATATGAAGCGAGCTACTCACGCCAGCTGTATAATTATATTTATGTAAGCATGACCAAATAATTTTGTACATGTCATACACGATAAGTTCAAGTTACAATTGACCTTGATTTTACTGATAGTGAGTTCGTAACTACGGATGATTTTCTGACCGTATCCCCCGGGGCAGCAAGTACTGTATCGGGTCAGGATAAAGGCGCCCGTGCTCAATTCTAAACTAAGCGAGCATTAATTAATACCCTTGGCGCCATGTGTTGGACGCGTTTTTCCACACATGTCCGTCCCGACTCCCTTCCTTGCCATGCAGTGGAGACTCGAGCAGAGCACCGAAGCGTAAAATATATGATAACCAAGTAGCTAGACAACACAGAGAAGAATCTCGAATTTAGACAGGCCCGATGATCAGTCGTATAGACTCATAGGCTACCTTGACGTAATGCGCCTCAACGGCTCATTACGTCAACTATTGTGTGTTGTTGATCAACCTCGTCTCATCGCTTGCTCCCCATCCAACGATCAAGCTTATTTGCAGCCTTGATCGGAAGATTTAGTAAGATCTCGACCGCCTGCATATATAAACAATCACAGAGCATCTAAGAAGTTGGCGGCCAAGATGTAATTGATGATGACATTCGGCATGAACTCCAGGCTCTCTATGGTAAGCCATGGCCTGATATTATCATCAGCTACTGATCTGTGAACTCCACTTCCTTCCGCTTCCATACATAGTGAGAAGATATGAATGCTAACGAGGCACGTGAATAGATAGAAGGGTGGTGTGATACGTTAGTGGCGAAGCCCGTCGCCATACCCAAGGAAAGCTTTAAGCCTTCAAGCTTAAGCTTCAAGCGTCAACGTAAAAATCAGCTCGTGCAGATGGGTCTAGTCTCGTTTCGTGTCGCCTACTACAGTGAGCAACTTTTTCGGAAGTTCGAACTGATCTTGGCAATGATTGTACCGCGGCTACTAGCGATTCTGAACGTCATTTTGCATACACGTTCAATGCCGAGACGCACCGCGACACCGATAAGCTAGGCTTAGCTAGTACTGTCCAGTCTAAGCGCAACCAAATTCGCCACTCGACATTTAGCCATTAGCAGGCTAGCGAGTATGGTGCCTATAAAGGCCTGACACCGAGGTGAAGTTTTTCCTAGGAGTCGGTACAAGTCAGCGCTCGTCACTCCACGCCATGAAGGTGCCACTCGTTTTCGCCTACTATTGCTCTGGGCATGGTACGTATTGAACGCTGTCTAGTGATGGAGATTCCTCACTTCTTCTTTCTATAGGCTACGGTCATGCGACGCGGGTCTCCGCGTTTGCTCGCCACCTCATTAACCTCGAATCTCGGATGACAATATATATAATCTCGTCTGCTCCAAAGCATGTTTTCAGCGACAGTATTAGTCTCGGGGTCCTCTATCGTTTCGCCGAGATCGACCCAGTCATTGTGCAGCCCGTGGCGTGAGTGGTAGCGACTTACAATTTGCCCATTCCATTCATTGCAAAACCATCAGATATCGAGTCGACCGTTACAAGAGTGTTGAAGTTCTCAAGTCCTTTCTGGCACGCAAAGAATCTCTTCTGGAGCAAGAGAAGCGTTGGCTCTTCGACATACAGGCTGACTGTGTCCTTAGCGATGCTGCCTTCCTTGGATGGTGAACCCACAGCATGTACCATGGCAGCCTTAATGCTTACCAATTATTCAGCCTTGCCGCAAATGCCACGGGGTTGCCTTGCATCCTCATCACAAATTTTACATTCGACTCTGTATACAGCTACCTTTCAACAACATTTTCGGATCAAGTGGATGCGCCTCTAGGAGAGGAAATTTTGATTGATGACCTCGCTCCGGACTGTCCTATCTCAGGCGAAGAACTTGAGCCCTTGGTTCAACAAATATATCTCGGTTATCGTTGCGCGGATCTTCTTGTTCGACTTCCTGGATGCATACCCATTCCATCATTCTCGATCTCCCCATCGTTACCAGCGCCGTCATGGACTGACCAGGACAACAACACAATCCTAGATGGCATCGTAGCTCACCTTGTTCAGAAACCCACTGCATACAGACTCCATTCTTCGATACCCTTTGCCGGCTCCCATACTGAGAAGCCGTGTGCACGTAGCATCGTCCAAGCTCCGCTTCTCGTTCGTGGTATTACCAAGAGTCCGGATACAGTTTACTCCACTGCTGGTCGATCCCGATTTCTTTCGTCGATTGGTGTTCCTGAGCATTTACACAATCCGGATGAGACAAAGATTCTAATTGTATCATTTGGTGGACAGGTCTTCCGGACGCCGACCTCCAGCCGCGGGAGCAGCACGGGTCACTCAAGTCCAGGATGCAGAACACCTCCACACAATTCTCTTGCAGAATTACGACAGATCCCTGATAGTCCGCGACTGTCAGAGATCCCTCTTTGCAACGTTCTCAGCGAACTGGACTCGCCATGCCGCATTTACAACGCCACTCCTGCCATACAGCCCGAGCCTAGCCCAGCGTGCGCTAATATATGCGCGATGTTGACCAAGGCAGAGGATAACGTCACTCGTTCATATTTCGATACTTTCATTCCCTCGGTTTCGGACATAATGCTTGATCATGCCGCAGATGATCTTGATGCACGGCTGTTACCCGACTCATCTTGGATCGCAATTGTATGCGGAGTATCAAAGTGGGGGCAAGATGGGGCAGATGAACAGCCTCCCGACAGGTTTTTTGTCGCTCCGAAATACGTCTACATGCCTGATCTGACGGCTGTTGCAGATGTTCTGCTAGGGAAATTAGTGTGTTAATCTATGTGGCTCTTTCGTATTGTTCCTTGGCTGATGCTTTCCGAAGGGATATGGAACAGTCTCGGAATGCGTCGATTCTTGCACGCCTTTCGTTTATATCTCACGCCCGCTTTTCGTGGAAGAGCATGGTCTCAAGTTGCTGCTCTCACAAGAAGGAGTTGGTATCGAACTCTCTCGAGCGGCTTATGAGGCTGGCGACTGGGCTTCTGCTGTGGAGGAAGCATGGTTGCTGGGCCAGAATTCCAAAGCGCAAATGCGTAGGAACGGTAGGTTAGGCATCGATATGAATAAGCGAGATATAGAGGGCAAGTTACTTGCGGGACGAGTAACGGACTGGGTCAGGGCTTGGCACGATTCAATATCAGAGGGCGGTGTTTGAGATATCACGAAGGATCGTCAGACGTGCCCTTTGTCTGCATTACATATCATACCAGAAGTATGTTATACGTGCCGCGGACCCTAACCAACGCACACCCACATAATGGTTTCATCTGCACTGATTGCTTGCACACGTATCTAGTAAAGCATGCCCCCTACAGGTCTAAGTTACGATGGGCGATGCTGCCATTCTGATTGACTGGGCCTCGCTCAGCAGACGCCTTCATTCGTTATACATCGGGTACATTAATAGCCTGCATACACGTAGAGGGCCAGGAAATCAAATGGGAGTCATGACCATAAAACCAAAGAGAGCATCATCACTCCTCAGACTCAGGTCGATTCGCATGTACGCGTGTATAAGTGCGTCAGTATATACTGACCAGAAAGTATACTAAATAACAGGCATGATACGAAAATAGAAAGCCACAAGCCCCTGCTCCCAAAGATGAAAATTATCGTCCCGTGAATATCCAAGTTGTGGTCGTATAACGTCTGGAAGATGAGTGAAGATCAAAATGAATGCGAGTAAAATGGATGGTCTATGATGATAAGTGTGCCGTGATTTTCTCAAGTCTCGAGAACGTGCAAACGTGTCAGTCATCACGATTCCCCACCGTCTTCAGAGTCAAGGAGACTATTGACGTGAGCTTGGCTGCACGTTAGTCTATTGCGGCGGCTGACTTGCTTGTCTCCACTACCGTTGGAGCAGCAACGAGTGTCTGCCATTGTTCCAACAGTTGTTGACCTACCCCTGGCTCAAGCTCCGTACCATCCCGTGAGACCTTAATCTCCCGATCATGGTTCCAAGGATTCCGAAGGTGTCGAGTACGATAGAAAGGAAGACGGTCAGTACAGCACCACTCCACCTTGAATGCCTGCCCCCAAGTATCTCGTTCATCGTTCCCCGCGTTTTCGGTCGTCGATGGCATCGCGTCATCCTTCGGTTGTGTTTCCCCAGCATCACCATCATCACTACTTAAACTGTGATTCTCCTCCTCCACAGGTTGCAACGCAGATACCCCCAACTTCGCTTCATCCGTGCTCCCCTGATTCCGCATCGCTCGGGCTGGCGCATTCTTGTCGAGCACAATATTGGAAGTCGTGCTTACAAAATCCTTGACGGCTAGCCTAACCTTCCCGCTATCACCGAGGCTGAACTTCGGAGCCGGAGGCTCTGCTGAAAATTCCCGTTGCGGGCGAGCACCGAGTGCAGCTGGTGCAGATGATCGGTGAGGCACCATAGGAGAAGGTTTTGTGCTCAGGTTACCTCCCGAATATGGTGTAAAAGGCAGTGGCGATTCCTCGACGAGACGGTTTTCGGATGGCGTGAAGAAGGACTGATTGTTAGCAGCAAGTGGAGTGGGACAGTCAGGTTCCCGCCGAGACGAGGAAAGAGAGGACGAGGAAGAATCCCCATGCGACGCCCACAAAACTCTGTGCTCGCCCTGTAATATCCGTCCGGCCATCCTGACAGGGTCATTAAAATGAGTACTGGCAAGAAAACATGGAACATTACATACCGTGCATATCCATAGAACTCCCCGCTCTTGTTCACACTAAATATCAAGATAACGTCATTGCTAGTGCGGTATGCCTGGTCAAGAATGGCCTCGTTATGCTTTTGAGTTGCCCATAGTCCGTTTTCGACGCTCAAGTCTAGGTCGAACTACAAGGTGAAAAGGTCACAAAAAATTACAACTCGTGATCCCCTTGAAATACGAACCTGCGTTAAAGACTTGAGAATGAAAAACCGTTTCGGAAAATGTCGGGACAGAAAACTGGAGTTTGTCGACCCATAGGAGCTACTTGAGTGAGCTTTGCCACTGTGTTCGAGTCGCGACCCTTGGCGAGCCCTGGCAGCCCCCTCATCGCCCGACACAGCCAGTGGATGCCCTGACTCGCTCGATACACTTGAACGGCGATCGGTAGGCGATGACTGATCGTCTTCACTTGGTGCTTCCCCCTGCTTGTCTGTTTGTTCTTGCTGAAGTTGCTCGCGGACATAGCGAGTGTGCACGCCCACTCCCCGTTGCCCACCTACCCCAGCCCGCAGATCATCCTCCTTGCGACGTGCCCGACAAACAAGTCGCGGACCCCGCCGTTCAGGGAGCTGTTTTCCATTGAACCGCGCGATTGCGCGCCGTAAGTGCTCTTCCGTATCGAAGTTTACGAATGCGCAGTTTGACCGGGAGATTAAGAAAATTGATGAGACACCACTGTCTTCAGGCTCAGATGAGTCGTTGTCAATAGAGGTGGGGCGTTTCAGGAATCTCCAGAGCTCGTCATGGGTGGCATCCCCTGAAACATTCCCTATCCACATCACCCATTCAGATCTATGGGCGGGAGGATTGGGGTGATAAGCCCGACGTACAAGGGGACGTTCAGAATGAGGGCGGGATGAATTAGTAGTCGTTGATGGGGGAAGAGCATGACGTTCGGGGCGAGTAGATGCTACGGGAGAGGTCGATGCAGGAACCGGTGATGATGAGGGAGCTGCTGACGTAGGTACCTGAGGTGGATGCCTTGCCAATAGAGTAGCGGGTAGAGCAGTTGACTGTGTAGGTGAAGTAGGTCCGCCATGAATGGAGACTTGAGAAAAACGTGTCTCCAGGTCGGATGAAGGTGAGTCCTGCTGGGGTGGGAAGTTTATTGGGTACTGAGGTTGATAATGCACGGGGATGCCCTCGTTAAATCCAGGTGGAACTGGTGAACCATAGTACCACTGGTACGGGTTTGGCTGATACGCATGATTGTAATGGTAAGGATGGCATGGGCTGGGATAACGCATAGGCTGGTACTGCGATGTGCTATGTGAACCAGAGGTGCCAGGAGGAGGCTGCTGCACAGGTAGCGGAGAGTGAGCTGGGGGACTATGGGTAGTGGGATGCATTCCCGAATTCCCAGCCGGCGGATAAGAACCCACATTAGATGGTGAGTGCGCCTGCATCATGGGTCGGAAGCCCAGTAGATGTTGTTGGTACTGATCGTGTTCCAAAGGCGAGTGTGGTGCATATACACGAGCTTGAGTGTATGGATAAATTTGTGGGTGTGCGGTTGAAAATGGTAGGTGCTGCTGGGATGACGTATATTGTCCCGGATAGTTATTTGGCTGAAATGACGATGGTGGGTAGTGCCGCACCGGGCTTCCTATGAATGAGGATGGTGGTATGTTGCTTCCTTGTGACACATTTGGATGCGGACTGGTGTCAACAGTCCCGGACGCGTCATGCGGAGCTTGTGTTTGTCTCTGAACCTCTGGAGAGCTTGAGGGGAAGAACTGGACATGGCTGGCCTGGACTGACGGGTGTGGACGGCGTGATGTGCCGGGAGGGGGATGTACCTGATGTTGCGGGTGTTGCTGCTGGATAGGCGTTCGCACGCAATGGACACCATTGAGAACAGTTTCAGGATCCATGTTAGCCCTATAGCGCGTATATAACTGTGATCCGTTAAACTATGCCCTTCAGATATGAAAATTGCAGGGAAAAGCATGCTACTCACAAGGAATTAAAGCTCGTGTTTCTGATTTACAGGGTATGTTGCTATGAGCTGTTCGTTCGATGATACGGGAGTGTTACAGGCACCTTGCTACTCGTCTAGATCGCCTTGGACTTTTTGAATTGTCACAGTCTGGAGGAGACACCGTGAGAAACATGATGTCATGAACTTCTCCAACCCTCTCATCGCTTCTCCAGGACGCCAGGAGACTAGCGAGGCCTCCAAAGGTGAACTGTGTTGTACCGCCCCGGGTCTCGACACCACTTGCGCTCCATTCTCCCGCCTACCCAGACGAGCTAAAATACTCACTCGGTTCCAATTTCCCCCCAATTTCCAATTCATCTAGGCTGTGATCGCTGGGTCGTAAGGCTAAGCGCTCCATAGTATGGCCATAGTGCATCGTCCTAACCAGGAACATGACATATCAAGGAGGTTGCTTATGTTGGCAGCTATAATGATAACCTTCGATGGGTCGAGGCGAGAAAATAAACCATCAAGAGTTCGACCCCATAAGCTCGTCACAGCAGGTCACAGCCCACAAGTATTCGTCTCCACTCGGGATGACGCGTCAATTGCATCAGCTTGGAGTTATAAGCACCGCTCATAATGAGAACGTGTCGAAAGCCTCCTGGTAGAATCGACCCAAACCGTTTGATCGGGTCATACACGTTCAAACAGCATGCTTTACAATTTTCCTGGTACATTTATTTGCATTCGTAGATGCATAATTGTCAGAGTACAGCCGTCGTGAATTGATAACGGACCACTCACATACTTTTCGTCACTTCATCGTTGCCCTAACGCCAAGGCCCAATTTGATTGCCGCTGTGACCTGGCGTGACCACCAATGCCACATTTTGTGACTGGTAGTAGTTTCCCGATAAATCTCCCATAACTACTAGGTGTATTCTATTCCATGCGTTTTCAACCAACACCAAAGTGAACTTCACCGGCCTGACTGTGGTTGTAACTCTGGATTTCAATGGGCCGACCCCGCCTTCATGCAACAGCGGAAGAAAGAGCTGTTGCTGCGCGAAAATATAGACAGGATTATTATGAAAGGTCAATCTTCAGAGACCAGTCTCATGTATCGCAATCAGTTTATATTCTTTACAGGAACAAAAAAACAATAAGCGTGAAAATGGCAGCCAAATACAAGGCACAACGTGCGGGTAGAAAAAAGTCTGGGCCTGTGAAGGCCGCACGGCTGTGAGCTGCGCAGTATTTTATGTGGTTGCATGCCCACTCATCAATACCAAGCTCTGGGCATTCTCCCCAGCCTGAGGGGAAGGTTGCAGAACAAGAGACGTTTATGTCCGATAGCAAGAGCCAATTTCCTGAACACAAGATATCGCCGCCTGATAGCACTGTCCACCGCATTGATTTACAGTATGCTTTTCGGCTCTCGCTGCTTCCCTGTCTGATCGATTCAATTTATAGACAACGCATCCAAGATATTCGGACAGCAGTGGTACAGACAACGGCTCCTCACCCCGAGGACTATTTCGAACATCTCTACTATAGTCTGACGAAGAACGCACACGACTATCAACTTCGCCTGTCAATCATTTCGGACGCCCTGAAACTTTTAGAAGCACATAGTTTGCAAGCCCGCACATTGGAGGCAGAACTCCTGCAAGGGAACGAGGTCGGAAACTTGTTATCCCAAGGACAAGAGCTCACGCAGAAATTAAGGGATATGACGAGAGCTGCTGAAGAGCTCTGGTGCTTTATCGTATACGACGCGGATACCGCGAAGCTCATACAACAACACTCTCGAGGGGAACTGCGGTTTCAACAGCCGACTATGGACAAATGATCACTCAGTTTATAAATGATATACTTACTAAGTACATATGATAGAGCAGCTAATCTATAATCACACACGTCGTAACACGAGGTTGTACTGAAAATGTTGGTATATCGTTGGTATATCGTGACAAAGCACGAAGCTCATGCATATGCATGGACCGCTGCATGCAGTACGTACTATTTGGTTTGTGCATGTGGTGCGACTTTTACTAATAGTTACTAGCTAGTCGGTGCACTTTATTACTATTAGATGATCCACTCGGGTTCCCCGTACACGATCCACCCGTTTCCTGTTACCCCATGCCCAACTAGTACTACAGAAGCGAACTTCAGCTGCCCAGCGCTTGCCTTGCCATCATTAACTCCATGTGTTATCATAGCGCATGTCCTAGAGCCAGAGTTTATGTTTTTTGTTTAATTATAATTTTTATGTCTCTTAATTCCATGTATCCGTTCCTGTCACAGTGTACCCTGTTCCTCCTCGGTGGTCTTTATTGCATAGCGCATGCGGCAGCCGAGAAAAACCACGGTTATATTCCAGGTTTCCGCTCTTGCCTAAGTGGGCGAGAAGCACTTTCAATGGCTGGCGAGGCTGGTGCAGGGCAGCGAGGGCCAGAACTTTCCAGATCTGTGGACCGCGCGCCATGCCTAGCGACAGCATTCTCTAGATGAGTGAATGTATCAGCAGTGTATGGAATCCTGTGTATTCAGAAGATCGTACTATTGTTATCGCCAAATCTAATTGGTTGATCATATGTCCGAGTTTCGCTTGCACTGCGGATCCGTCCAGCGCTCTTGATATGATGCTTACGCTGAGCAGTCTCTGCCTCCGTGGAGATCTAAAAAGTAATCTTAAAAAGTCTTAAAAAGTAAGGGAGAAGGGAGGGGGGGAATGTGGGAGGATTTGGGCATTTTCGGTTGTTTCGGTTGCGTCGGTTGCGTCGGTTGTTTGAATCCCTTCTCCCTTGGAGCGCTGAAAAAGGGAATGCCATGTGGTTCTGTCAAGCGGAGTTTGAATTTTGCGCAAACCTTCGTCCGTTAGTATGTAAGGGTTGACTGATTTGGCAGGTGGCTCCAACAACAATGATGTATATGTACTGTAATTGTGTATACATATAAATGTAGCCACAATAGGATAGAAAAAGAACACCAAGCAAATAGAAAAATATGAAAAATGCGAAAATGCAAAAATATAAAGATGGGAAAAATGGGCAATGGGTAAACATGGGAATGGGAAGATATAGAATGAAGAAATGGGGTGAATAGGGAGATGGGAGGATGGGAGGATGACAGGGGGATGGGAGGACAATGAGAGGATGAGAGGATAAGAGGACAAGACTACAGGAGGACAAGATGATGGGAGGATAATGGGAGGACAATAGGAGGATGGGAGATGGGAGGACATGACAATGGGACACAGGACAATGGGACAATGGGACATGGGACAATGGGACACAGGACACAGGACACGGGACACGGGACACGGGACAACAGGACACGGGACACGGGACACGGGACATGGGACAACAGGACACAGGACAAGATAATTGGGAGGAAGTGTATGAATCAATAGCATGACACAAACAGTTTGACTGAAGGTTACCTGGGACACTGGCTTGCATCCCGCTGGCCGAGGCACGAGGCCACGGGATCGCAAGCCAGTGTCCCAGGTAACCTTCAGTCAAACTCTTTGTGCAACATCCCATAACTAAAACAAAACTATATAATATTTTTTAAATGTAAGATGTAAGAATTTATTTATTTCACACAACTAAATAATATGTAGACACAGTGAGGTAAGGCACCAAAGGTGCCTTCAGCAGAGCACGAAGTGCTCTGCTTGCTTCCTGTGCCGAAGGCACAACGGGCTTGGACTCATCTATAAAGTAAGGGAGAACGGTATGGGGGAAGGGGTGGGACGATTTGGGCATTTTCGCGTAGCGCACATGGTGTCGGCTGCGTCGGTTGCGTCGGTAAGGTCGCTGAAAAGAGGATCCCATGTGGTTCTGTCAAGCGGAGTTTGAATTTGCAAAAACCGTTGTCCCTTACTATACGAGCTCACTGTCCAAACGTGGGAATTTGTAAAAATTGAGCCACAATGGGATTGGCAAGTGCTCACTGGCCCTCCATTTTGCACAACAACAATGAATTTTATATGTACTGCAACTGTGAATACATAATAAATAGTAAAAATTGAAGGACAACAAGGGATTTTGGGATTTTTGTGGGGAAAAGAGAAAAGAGAACACCAAGCAAGTAGAAAAATGTGAAAAATGCAAAATGCAAAAATGTGAAAATGCAAAATTGCGAAAATATAAAGATGGGAAAATTTGGCAATGGGTAAACAGAGGAATGGGAAGATGGAGAATGGAGAAATGGGGTGAATAGGAAGATGGGAGGATGGGAGGACAAGAGGAGGACAAGGGGACACAATGGGAGGATGAGAGGGCTACAGGAGGATAAGAGGATGGGAGGACAAGAGGAGGACAGGACAATGGGACATGGGACAATGGGACACGGGAGAACAGGACAACAGGACACAGGACATGGGACACGGGACAATGGGACACAGGACATGGGACATGGGACACGGGAGAACGGGAGAACAGGACACGGGACATGGGACACAGGACAATGGGACACGGGAGAACAGGACAACGGGACATGGGACACAGGACAATGGGACACGGGACAACGAGACACGGGACATGGGACAATGGGACAACAGGACACGGGACAACAAGACATGGGACAATGGGACATGGGACAAGATAATTGGGAGGAAGTGTATGAGTCAATAGCATGACACAAACAGTTTGACTGAAGGTTACCTGGGACACTGGCTTGCATCCCGCTGGCCGAGGCACGAGGCCACGGGATCGCAAGCCAGTGTCCCAGGTAACCTTCAGTCAAACAGTTTGTGCAACATCCCATAACTAAAACAAAACTATATAATATTTTTAAAATGTAAGATGTAAGAAATGATTGATTTCACACAACTAAATAATATGTAGACACAAAGTGCAGACTCAGTGACAGACAGGGAATATGAATACATCCCTCAAGAGTTCCTTCACACTCTCAACCCATCAGGGTTCCCTCTGCACAGACTGGAGGTGAAGAAAGGAGTGCCTCTGATGCTCCTGCACAACTTGGACCCCACACAGGGACTGTATAATGGGACTCGGATGATCCTGGTGGATTGGAACACAAGAATTCTCAAGTGTCAAATTCTCAAAGAGGGCAACAATCAAGTGGATGGTCAAGATCAAGACACTGTGCTGATTCCTCAGATGAATATGGAGGCCAGTGATGACGAGAACCCCATTCCTCTGAAGCATCGACAATTCCCTGTGCGACTTGCATTTGCAATGACTATCAACAAGGCTCAAGGTCAGAGTGTCAAGTGGGTTGGTCTAAATTTGAGGACACCTGTGTTCAGTCATGGACAGCTGTATGTGGGTTTGTCTCGGTGCACTCACCCATCAAGAGTATTTGTGGTTTTCCCTGAAGATGAAGAAGAGAGAAAGACAAGCAATATAGTATACACAGAGGTGGTTAGAAGACTGATTGAAGATTGATGTACAATAGATTGTATAAATGTGTATTTGTATATGACAAAGATTTATTTATTGAAATTGTATTGAGGACTATGTTGAAATGATAAAGACTGGAGGGGCCAACGGCCCCTCCAGCAGAGCACGAAGTGCTCTGCTTGCTTCCTGTGCCGAAGGCACAACGGGCTTGGACTCGTCTAAAAAGTAAGGGAGAAGGGTGTGGGAACGTCTCTAAAAAGCAAGGGAGAAGGGTGTGGGAACGCAGCCACCCACACATGGATGCCACGTTTCGTCGCATGGACGCCATGTTTTTTCGCTAAGGTCGCTGAAAAGAGCGATGCCATGTGGTTCTGTCAAGCGGAGTTTCAATTTCCGAAAACTGTCGTCCGTTACTATACCGTCCGAATTGGGTCATATGTACATTTCGCTTGATTTGGCAATCTCACGTGGTTTTTTTTTTCAGCACCGACTGCACCAGACGCGACGCAACACAACACTGCTCTACCATTCCAGCAGCTCCCAATCACCTGCCGTCGCTTCTGATCACCTGCCATCACCTCTCACCATCAGCTATTAAATCCTGCTGCCTCTCAGTGCCCTCAACACTTCACCATGGCCATTTCCTGCACTTCCCCAGCACCTGATACTGGCTCGGACGCGTTTTTGGCCGCGTCACGTGACGCGGAGCTCCCTGTCACACCGGGTCACGTCACCATGTGAGTTTTTCGGTGTCTGTTTTTGTCTGATCACACAATTTACAGCAGCTGTTCCCAGTGCTTCCTCAGCACCTGATGCTGGCTCGGGCGCATTATCACGTGACACTCTGGTCATGCTGGGTCATGTCACGAGGTGAGTTTTTCTCTCTCTGTCTCTGTCTGATTGTGTATTTATGGTAGCTACAAGGCAGGAGCCCAGACCTACTGTCGACTGGAATGCCAGGCTTCTGCAGGGCTTTGATGCAAGTTTTGCTGCCCGCCTGCAGCGACGTCATCGCCAGCCTGTCGACATGCTGGCCCCACCTCCCACTTCCACAACTCCTTCAGTACCCCCTCCTTCTGAGTTGTCGGCGCCTGCTGTGACCGACTGGTCTGCTGAACTCCATCGCCGCTGGTCCGAGAGCCACATGATGCGTCTCGAACGGAGACGACTCAACGACCCATATGCTAAGGTCACCACTTGGCGAGAGAATCTCAATGCCATGGATCAGAAAATCCATGACCTCCAACGATCTAATGCAAAGTTGGAAAAGGACATCATGTGGTGGGAAGAGCAACATGAGCAAGACCTCAAGGATAATAGTAGGGATGTAGATACCTTCTGCTCTCAGTTGGAGAAGGCACATAAGCATCGAAAGCATCGCAAGGTGGTGGATGCTTGGCGAAAGCACATCTTTCAGCAGATGAAGGGAAAAAGTCGGGAGGAGCGTCAGCATTTGAATGAGCTATGCAAAGAGGGACCTCCACCTGGCTGGGAGCCTTCTAAATAGTTTTTTGTGTTAGAGTTGTTCCTATAATATGACTTGATTTCTGATTGGATGGGAGTGATGTATCAAATGGGAGGACGGGAGATGGGAGACAGGAAAACGGGAAAGCAGAAAATAGGACAGAGGACACAGGAGAATTAGACACAAACAGTGAGACTGAAATTTACCTGGGACACTGGCTTGCATCCCGCTGGCCGAGGCACGAGGCCACGGGATTGCAAGCCAGTGTCCCAGGTAAATTTCAGTCTCACTGTTTGTGTCTAATTCTCCTGTGTCCTCTGTCCTATTTTCTCACAACTAAACAAAAGTATATAGTATTTTGATTGTACCTTTACTTTTGTCAAAATCCTGAATACTGCTCAAAAATGTAATTTATTTCAAATTTTTCAAAATTCTGCTATGATTATCAATTATTAATTATTAAGTTCCTGAAGTTGCTTCCTGTGCCGAAGGCACAACGGGTGTGGGCTCGTTCTATTTAGCGCAGACTTGAAATGTGATAGGTGCCGGTTCCTGAACGACCCGGAAGAAACCGACACCACATGTCCAGCTGAGCGTCAAGCATTCTCCTCTCTCTCTCGATTTTCTTCATCGCTGCATCATACACCAGACTTTGACGCAAAATATTTACCGGGGGAAATGAGTGAAAATTCAACGAGAATCGGTTAGCGAAAACGTATAACTCATTCGAATATTATATACAGCCCGCTCGCTCATTATCTCGCTCGTTCACATATTTTCGCCCACCCTCTACTCCCAGAATTTAATGCAATCTCGTCATAATATTTGCCTCGTGCCTTTGTTTATAATATTCAAATACCCGTACACGTACCAGCATAGTATATCAATATATCGTTTTAACGGTCATTCAATCAGCCCACATGTCGAGTTTTCCCACCCACCCGGCGGCAATCTTGCCAGTGTTCGAACCGAGCTAATGCTCGGTCCCAGCTCAACCACTGTTTGTCTGGCCTTCGACATAGATAGCGATAGACGAAGCTGGATACTAGAACCTCTTCTTCCCACCTTCGCTATTTATCAGTTCTATTTTCTCATCATCTCACCTCATTTCAAAAGGTAACTCATGTCTGTCACTTCCTGTGTATAATGAAGCATTGTTTCAACGAGGCGATTTCTCGAGGTGTAATCATGAAGCAGTGTCTCAACGAGGTGGTTTCTCGAGGTGTGTTGAATCGTACTTAATCCACCCCAGTGTGGCCATAATGTACTGGCTCTCCTCTATATGCCTCTCTTATGGCAGCTTCTTCCGAATCGACAGAACAATATTGGAAGACTGGGAGTATATCCAGTCTTCTTGCACACGGCGCCCTCCCTGACTCCGACTCGATAATCTCTAACGCGAAGTCCACTGCTGAGACTGTAACCGATTTCTACAACCGCACTCTGACGACTCGCAGATATGCCCTTGCTGGAGTGGCATGCTCGAGTATCATCAGCTGCTTTTGCATTGTTGCAGGCATTCTCATTATTTCCACTCACGGAATCTCGGGTATCGTTCAAGTGCTATCGTTTGAAAGCGATCTGCAGTTAAGGATGCTGTCCCTGACACTAAACTTGATCGTCACATTATGCACGGAGTCCATTGGCTTCATGCATAACATCTCGTTGCGCTCTGCACTAGCCTCAGACTCCCGTCTTACTTTCAACAGCAATCTACGCCTCATGACCGCAGCTCGTGGATGGTGCAATCCTAACGGCGCCCTGTTTAATGGTATCATGGCTGTCCTCCTCACTATATCCTACAGCTCAGCACCACTCGCCGTATATTACTTTTGGATCGCAGGGTTCCCTCTCCTCATTTTGGGCCTCACCCTTTTCCTGCAAGTGGCGATCACATTGGCAGGGATGCGAGCTGTCAAAATATTGACGTGGAGCTCCTCACCTTTCGACGTCACTGCTGCTCTGATTCACCACACACAATTAACTCCAGCTTCTTTCCGATGTATGTGTGGTGTGTCCGACATAGACACGACTGGAGGTCCAATGAAGCCGTTGGAGGCACAGCCCTCAGCGTGGCATGCTCACCCTAGCATCCGAAAAGTTATTTTATTTATTTGGGTGCTCGTTGTAGCATGTGCTGGATGGGGTGCGCTTGTCGTGTACAAACACAACACCACACCTACGTCCCCGCAATCGTGGTCATTTATTCCCAGTGGTGACACTCCTGCCCTCACCTATGATGTTTCAACCTCCGGAGGTAACACTATTTGGGTGTGGCTTCTGGCCGTTGTCAACATAGCGGTTTTCCAGGCACCCTTGACACTTGGGCTGCATTGCTCTGAGCTCATCGTGAACGTCATTCAAAATGAAAGACAATGGAGGTGTGCTACATCAAGTAATGGACTTTCCACAACAACGAACCCGCTGAAGGCATTTCTCACTAATCCCCTCGGTCTAGTCCTTTTTGTCCTGAAGCCTGTGCTACGTGAGTCATTCGCGACTATCTTTGATGGGTTCCCTTGAACGATATCATTAACACTATAGACTGGATGTTCGGGCTTTCGTTCATTTTCGGTCCTATGTGGGTGGGAGGTGGCAACAACACAGTATTTATAGGATTCGCGATACAAATGAATACATACCAGGTTTGTGTTTACTGTCCAAGTACAACTGCTAAACCTGCTCACGCTCTCATTCAGATCTTCAACTTATGTATAGCACAGTTGATATTTGCCTCTGTCTTCACTCTCCTCGCACTGTGCCGACCACGTGGCCCCCAGCCAGCCACATACGGGCACCTCCAGACACTCGCCAACCTCGTGGACGAGTGGTCGCCTGTGATGTGGTGGGGTCACAAGGAAGATGGAATCCCATATTGTCATGCTGGTAGTGTATTTTCATAGTCACGAAGGTCCTACATTTACGCTCTTAAACAGGAACGAGCGGTCATCCGCTGCCGGATGTAAAGATGGACTGTGTGTATGCTCACTCCGGCGTTGTGTCCCATCCTCCCATCCCGGGAAAAATACCCGCTGTTGAAAAGGTATCTCTTTACTTAGGATTTATATTTGTCGAGTCGGGCTGATGATACATTTAGTGACTGTGTGCACGGTCAGCCACACAATCAAACGAGACATCTTCATGCTGTCTGCTGCGCAGGTAGTTCTCTTTAATGTTTTTGGATACCATATACCATCCTCGCATCTCCATCGTCTCATGATACTTGCATTTTCTTTTGTTGTACAAGTTCTATTACTTATTGGTAGTCAGATCCGGGAGTTCAGGGGACATAGCTAATTACTTTTTTTTTCATATCTCACCTAGTACCACCTCAAATATTAATTTTGCTCTCATCGGCACATCGTTAGTGGCCGCCGGACGTCACCTTCAAAATTTGACCTTGCTCTCCAGCTGACTTCGAATTCTCTGGTGACTCGTATGTCTTATGCCCCCTTCCTGTTCTCGTTATCCTCCCTTCCAGACTCCAGAGCCCTTTGAGCAGTGCCCTTCCCATCTCGCCTTCTCAGGTCTTAAACGCTCTGAGACCCTCCATCTTGTCCAACTATTCCCACTCTCATGTTACTCGCACAGTGCTCAATAAAAATTTGCGAGAACTGTTATCCGTTAGATCCTCAGAGTTCTGCCTACTGAAGAGGGAGAAGAACAGGCATTCAAAGACATAAACAACTCGATTTTCAGACGAGCATGAATGGTGGGCTGTGACGACTCTGTGGGGATAATATCTCCGCCATTATCAGCCCCCCCGGCTCAGCGGATAAAAGGTACGACGGAACCTTTGAAGAGAACGCTGTGTTTAGCATCAGGGAAACGCCCTCACGATGAGTCTACATCAGCAAAAGACCCATAATTTTCGCTTGTCAAAAAGAAGATTGATGCTTATGGAGAGCTTACGGCGCTGGTGATGGAGCAATGCGATTGGTGGAACAGAGATTCAAGACGTGAACGCCGATACTATCTGTTCCCGTACACTCGGCACCCCCAGAAGTCGGCAGTCACGCAAATGTCACTGTAAGTCACGACATGTCACATAGGCTGGTTTCAAAGTCAGCTCGGCGGTCAAGCAAGAGCGCAAGGTCAGTTAGTATTCGGCGTACTAAGCAAGCGAGTACAATATTTACTAGTAGAGTCTAAGTGCGAGGGTGACTGTGATTAGTGTTGTTGTTGTTAAATTGCGGGGGATGTGTAGGGAGACCATGTACCTTGCTGACCTATGCTACATCCAGGCCGTTCCAGGCATCCACCTTGCCATCCGGCTATTTAACCCATTTTGGCAGGCTTCTTACCTTCCCAAAGTCTTTAGTGAAGCTTTTGCTCGTTACTTGAGCTAAGGTGATGTCGTTTTTGAGATTTATATCACTAAGTCCAGTTCCTCTTAGTAACTAGCACTTAGTCGAGTTTAATTTCCTTATACAAGTCTAATTGGTTGATACTTTCGAGTGTCCTACGTGTGTGCTTACCTATCCCTCGCCTTTAAATTTGTGGCGCACGCTCGACAGGTTCGTGTCATATTGATGCATCAAACAGTGCAACTGTAGCACTCCAGTGATGCATCATTGGTGCAATTGTACCACCACCCTCCCACCTCCGCTTTCTGATGCATCCCCTCCGCTTTCTGATGCATCAGTCCTCCAGGTTGATTTCTGACGCATCCTCCCCTCCGTCTGCTAATGCATCAGTCCTCCAGGTTAAGTTCTGATGCATCCCCTCACCTTCTCCGTCTGCTAATGCATCAGTCCTCCAGGTTGATGCACTGTGATGCATCATGCATCCCACCCGCCCTCGGTGCCTTCTCGCATCCCACCCTCCTCGCATCCCTCCTGCTTTTGTGCGCCCGCATGCCGCCCTCCTCCCGCTTTTGTGCGCCCATTGTCTCGCGCCCGCTGTTGCCATTTCGAGCCTTTGCTCTTTTTTGTGCCTGCTGTTGCTGTTTTGCGCCATAACTTGTTGTTCAAACAATGCAATTTTGATACCAACTCTCGCTAACATGTATTGAGTGACCGAAATTCTAACTAAGGTTTATGTGCTTAAGTCCATGTCTTCGAATGTGTCCACCAGAGCCAGGGTGTCAGCCCAGCTGGTCTTGAAAGACTCGGCAAGCATTCGACGTAAAACGGCTTGACGTTTGGCACACGCCATCTGTCCCTCGTGTTGATCTGCATCGTCAAGTTGTAGTGCGTTTCCCAGGCCCCGCTCGTCCCAGCGCTGCGCATCCCACTCAAAAAACTGCAGAATCCTTCGCATCTCCTCCTTCAACAATTCCACCTCTTCTGCCCAGCACATCGCCCGTGCCCAGGCTTTGCACCACTCTATTCGCATGTCTGATCTACTGTGAGCCTGGCTAGGAAGCAAAAATGAAGAGCCGCCTACCTTCCAAGGTATTTTCATTGTCCATCTCATTGGGAGCTGCTCCCCGCATACTCCAAATCCATGACAGCTTTCTCGTTCCCTCCGATTCTCCCCATAGTATGTCTGTCATCGAGCGGATGTCAGCTCGGTCTAGCGGCCGCAGTGACGAGTGCCACCCGGACTGGGTCTGATTCACTCGTGGTGCAAGAACAACGAGGGATTTACGTGCATGCTCGTAAGTGCTGGCAGCGGCCTCGATCCTTGCTTCAACGGCTTTCAATGTATTCTGTGCCCGCGTGTTCGCTCCTTGCCCACGAAGGTGCCGATCCTTATACTTGAGGATCGCAGTCAGAGCACGTAAGTTCGAACATAGAGAACGGAGGGCGTCGTGAGCTTGCCCATACCGCAGCTTCCATTCAATGGCTTGGAGACGGGTGTCACAAGGAGAGGTCCTGCTAATATGGGACGGCAGCCACAACTTGATGGCTTCTGGTGCAGCGGCCACATTCTTAGATACTGAGGCCTTGCTCGCACGTAGTGTAGCGAGAAACGGCATGTATAGTTCCTGCATTTTCCCCCAGGCGTCAATCCTCCGTTGGAGAGTGTTGCTTCGCTGAAGCATCTTTCCTTCTTGATTGTCCGTCGCATGGACTCCGAGGCCAGCTCTGTCTGCTTTCATTCGCCGTCTATCAAAGTAAGAACGAGGTCCGATAAGCAATGATTGGGACACTCACTGTTGTTCCTCGAGTTCTAAGCCAGTGCTGATTAATACACTGGGAGTGCAATCCTCATGTAGGGCAAGGTAAGTCCCTGTTTGAAGGTCAATCTGGTCCTCCCTAGCCAGCTCCAGTCATACAGAAGCCATAGTGATACCTGTGATATACGGAGGATTAAGATGAGCACATAAGTATTACCATCACAAACTCGTACTTATTTTCTGCCTTTCATTCAAAAGGATTGGGCTGTGCAGCGTCACGCTCCCAAGCCTCCACCTGTTCTCTCCACTGTTCGAGGGTGGCACCGTATTCGCCTCGCAAGCCATCATCAAGGTCCTCAAATGCTTCACGATGGTTCTCTCGCTCCGGCAATGCATCCTTCATCTTGCAAAGCATAGTACTACCTGATAAAATGTAAGTTAATGTATTATTTTGACAAAAATAGACGCACCAAGTCCAACAAGTTTTTTCCAGTTCGACGAAGTAGTCGTCAAGGGTGTCTCGCCGTGCACCAGGACCCATTTCTTTCGTGCTTGAAGCGACAGGGTTAATATTAGCCCAGCCATGTTCTGGCGCTTCTCCGTCGGTCCTTCCTACCCCGCTCTTGAAATTGAATGAGAAGGAGGTTTGGCACTGCTCAATATGAGCGGGTAGGTGGAACTTGGGCACAAAAAATGAGACGGTCTTGACGGTATGCGAGAGGTGCATTGAAAACAGAAAGGCACTCATACAGTGCCATAATCTTTTGTGCCACTGGCACGCGATATCATAGGATACGTTGAGAGTGTCGAGTATGGTATGGCGAAGTGTTGAGAAGAATAGATAGTCCATATTAATATATCTATGTGCCCGCATTAGATTGTCAACTGTGTGAAATGCAAATGACGACTTACCTTTCACCCTTTTGGAGATCCCCCACTGCATTAGGCCTTTTCATGTTGTGGCGAGCACAATCGATTGTACCTAAACCAGTAATGGCGAGTCCGCGGTTAGATTTTGTATCAGCCATGTTTACAGCGGCGTGACTTGAACACGTTGATTTCTGCAAAAGATAGATGTGAGTATACAAATAGAATAAATAAAACTAACTAACCTCTTGGATGCTGTCTGCACTGTCATGCAAGAAGCCTTTATAAGCATCTTCCTCCACGAAATAACCCCAGCCACGACTCAGGCTTGGGTCAACATTGTCATTTGAGACAGCCTTGCGTTTTAACCAGAAATTTGCATCAATCGCGAGGAATAATCCGCATAACCACCTAACAGTACCTATATCAGCAATCATTCTACTCTGGACTGAAGCTCGCTCTAAACTTACTGTCGAGGGGCATCTTTCCAATCCGCTGGAAGGTTCTTCCCTGGGTGTGGGCACGCTGGGCACAATATGGCACATTCACCCTCAGCTGTCCCATCTATACCACTAGCCTCGTGACCTCGCCCCGAACGCTTAAGCATCTTCAAGTGGCGCCACTCGTGTATCATTCGCAAAAACGACTCGTATCGATCCTGTAGGGCAGCTGGAGTAACTGCAAAGGTACTTGAAAATATGAATTTACCTTGACAGGAAGTAGGCCAGTGTTATCGGACATCCGCCTGAGCGCGTGATAAAACTCATATGTAGATATTTTTGACTCGAAAGAGAGTAAGTGGTATTGCTCAAGAACAGAGAACGTTGCGGCCATTTTTGGATCTGATGTTGTCGAAGGAAACCAGGATATTCTAAGCAGCTGCTGCACGTGGCTTTCGGCTGTTGCACAATTGCAGAAGTCAAGGGCCACTTCATGGATACCGCGGGTGTCGACAATGACAAAATCATCATTAAATGCACGCTGAGGATTAAGACATTTCTGGCCAGTGGTGTGGCCAAGCTGGATGCGAAGGCCCAGGGTTTTCAGTGAGGTTTGCTCGAAGTATTGACTGTTCCACCTCTGCATCGATATCTTATATTAGTTTCATGTCCAACTCTCCCAATCAAATATGAAAACGTACCTGCAATCGGTGAAGTGGGTGGCGCACATGGGCCGACAAGATGCAAGTTGTGCAATAAAGCTCTGACCCTAAGCAGTCTTCACACTGGTACTCTGGGCTGGGACGATTACATTCCAAGCAAGACTGAGTGCCGGCTTGGCCACATCTCCCTTCGAGACAGATGAATTCACGAAGGAATATTCCTCAGTGCTTCAACCACATCAGCAAAGGATTATCCTAAATAATCACGGTAAACATGGTAAGGAAAAAGTCAAAGAATAATGTAGTGTACATACACCCGCTCCTCGGTTTCTGCTTTCCTCACCTAAAAAGTCCAATGATACTTCGGGCGGGAGATCATCGAATGGCTCAGGAATTGAAAACGGCACATCGTGCAGAGTCGGTGCAGTATGAGTTAGATTCTTGATGGTTGCTTTAGTGTTCTTGGGAGGTCGAAGATGCTTCAGTGTATAGCCAATGGTCCCATCTTTATGAACATCTTATTGGGTATGCTGGCGAGAAGGCGGCACCAAGGTGGCTGAGCGGTAAAAATTGAGCTTGGGTTTCTTCTTTCGTTTCTGTAACTTCTTCAGTGCTGCGGATGTTGCCGGAGTGCATACAATAGTCTGAATTGAAGATTCCCCGGCACAAGGAGGATCTGTAGACATTTGTCGTTGAATGTTGCAACATTGATTACCAACACGACAGCACAATTGACCAAACTGTAGTGTTGCACATTTAGGGTTAGGGTTATTGCCCAAACATGTCAATGCATTGTTCTCAAAATGACTAGTACTTGGCATTCTCGTAGTATGACATCATCCCATAACTAACTAGTCCCAACTGTAGACTGAGCAACACCCGCATAACCATAACTCTAATCTTAACGAGATGTCAGCAAATGCTACCAAACGAGGTATAGTATCAAACCTACTAGTGTGTCACCTGCTCGCTGTGAGCCTACGTCTGATGGCATGATGAACCTCCTGTTCTCCCAGAACAAGTGACTGAACCACAAAGACGGTAGCAACATAATTGCCTGGTGTCCAGAGTTCGATTTTTACACTATTCCTATGGTAGGTGTTAAGTATAAAAAATATTAATGAGAACGTGAAAACTCACCAGAGATATGCCGGAAAAACACTGATGTAGCGGCCCCGAGTAACACAATAAAAAGGGGGTTTTAGATTGCGCTGGGCAGGCATGTTATAGAAAATTCCTTCATATAAATATAAAAAGCACTCGTCCGCCATAGCATTTGTGGCCTCCTCAAACTCTATACTGCCCTCGTGCACAGTCACGGACTCCTCTGGTTCGGTCATGTAGGGTGTTGTAGTAATACTGATCCAAAGAGGATCAGCGGATCATTCATTGAGAGGTATCCTGGGAGTGGGACTCAAATGCGCTGTAGTTTTTGGATTAGCCTGGGAAGCACCTTCCATTCATAAAGTGAACTACTCACCCTGGGTCACGAGCATTGACATCAATGTCATATTAGTGGTGGTCAATGCAAGGGAGACTGGTATTTGCAGTGATTTTTGAGTTAGCCTTATGAACCGCCATTAATGATATGGCGGACCACTCACCCTGAATAACGTAGCAGCGTCTAGTAAACTTGATTAGACTTAAAACAGTGATATGATGCACTCATTGAGAAATTTGATTTCCAGTGCGGAGATCGCAGATGCGGGTCACCAGATGCATCATTATGGTTAATGCGAGACAATGATGTCAGGAGTAGTCTTAGTGATAAGATTACAGTACGCACAGTGAATAACAAAAATGTCTGTTGATCACATAGATTGATGTATGGGGCGGGCATGGGAGATTGCTGTATCATTGGAGATATGGGAGAGGAAAGTTGAGTATTACGCCGGTGGAGTGAAATGCTGGGAAGAGATGCAAGAATGGAGTTGGCGATTGCACTGCCGCTTTAGGCTCCAAGTCAATCACTTCAATCACTTCAACCATGCACATGTTGGAACTACTATACTGATCACTCAATAACTCTATAACTACTGCTGCCTCACTCATGATTTTGCGCATTGTGTTGGATTGGTACCAGCATCTGCCAACTTCTGATGTCGTCCAGGTGAGTCTCTAGTAGCTGGCCAATATGACAAATGTACTTATCGCAAAGTAGTGGCTCATGCAAACGCTGAATTCCGATGTTCAATATCCAAGTGAGTCTCTTGCCCGATGCAAGATTCTGTACTTATTTGTGATGCTCTATGTAAGTGTACTATAAGCTCACCCGCAACCAAGATCACCTGCGGGATTTAACACTCTTTTCTGGTATTGGTTGGCAGTAAGTACCATCGTTCCGCATTCCTTCTTTGGATGACCATTTCCTTTCAGTGTACGCCCCAGTCAACAAAAGGTAAAGGTAAAGCCACTCTTCTGTGCACACTATCCATCTGAGCTCACTTTTATTGAACAAGGTCGGTGTCGTGCTCCTTATTTCACTTCGCTTAGAGCCAGTCAGAATGCATTTCCTTTCAGCGTATGCCCTGATCAACATGTCGCGCACAGGTGAAGTCACTCTTTCATACATGTCATCATCTGAGCTCACCTTGATCAAACCAGATCAATGTTCATCAACTCGCTCAACTCGCTCCTTATCGCACTTCACTTTGATTCAGTTTGTAATGAACGATTGCCCAATCCACCAGACACACAGACTGGCCCTAGACACACAAACTGGCACCGACACCACCATTTGCGTTTTGATTTTCCTGTGATCGGACCCAGTAGTAAGTCTTTGCTAGCTAAACTCAGTTCGGTACCCTCATTACCTGATCCACCCAGAGACACCGACTGGCGCCAGAACAGACTGGTACCGGTACCACCATTTTTGTTTTGACTGTCCTGCAATCGGATCCTGTAGTAAGTCATTGCCAGCTAAATTAGCCTCCTTTTTCATTCGCCGATATTGATTTTCAACGAGCCCTGATCAGATGCCAGTGGAATGATATAAGGACGGGCATAGACATTGGTAGAGGGACACACTTGTCTATCATTGTGCAAAGAAAAACAAAGGTATGATAGCGACACTCTTAACATGGTATATGACTTAAAATCCTATGACAGATGCCAGCAGCTCAGTGGACTACTAAGGAACAATACAAATGGCTCCATGAACAGTTGCCGGAGTATATTGCACTACACGGCGAGGACAAGGACTACGCGCACTTCTGGGCCAAGACTCATCTTTATTGGTTTAAAAGTTGGCCTGAGCAAGCCGCCCTCTTCCCCGATATCCCCATCGAAATACCACTAACAGAAGAGCAACAAGCTGAAGAACTTGCTGCTGAAAAAACGCGTAAAGTAGTGAGTTGTCGAATGTTTTGACAACTTTTTACTGCTAACCAAAACCCTGGTAGCGATTGCAGACCTGGTTCCGTTGGCGGACAAACGTGTCCAAGAAAAATCGTGGCCTCAAGAAGGAAATCTCTGTATTTGAAAGCGCACTGCTGCCGAAGTCGCGCGCAAAATCTGTTGAAGAAATCTACATGGATATGGTCTACGATGAACGGATCAAACCTCTAGTAGCGGCTGAACAAGAGGCAGGTAACGTAGCTACAGCTGGTCGCCGCATGGCATTGGGCCGAAAGTTTTGCAAAGAGCTCCTGGAAGATGAGTCAGACGAGGTGAAGAAGGAGGTGAGAGAGAAGTACAATAAGCAGAAAAAGGTAAAGAAGGACATGCTACACGATAAAGCCGACGATGACGACAACAATGATGAAACCGACGCTGATGCCATTGTGAAGTAAGTACTAGTTAATGATTATGATTATGATGTTACTTACACAGCCTATAGAGGTATCGATGATTTACCAATCATATGCCAGCGCTTTGCACGCCTCATCAAGAAAAAGACTCGATTTATAGTCTCCTTCATGTGCGCTGGACCGGACCCGAGGCAGAATTGGAATATCGTAACTTTATCGTAAGTGCACCAAACCGTAAATCTGACTACCAAGCTCACCTTACTAAGGTGCCATCCATCAGAAACTCCTGCTGGGAACGACTTTTCTCAGTTATGCCCTGACAAGGACAACACTTTCCTTGCCGCATACCAGGAATACGCTGAGTTGATATTCCGTAAGCTAATCCTTGTTGTCCAAGTCACTATAGGCTCACCATAAGACTCAACCATCAGCTCCGAACAAGCGTAACCCGCTGCTGCCAGATGTTGAAGACGGCGATCAGACTGAGGAGCTCGAAGGATGCAACAGTGGCAAAGAATCCGAGGATGGTGAAGAGAACAATGAAGGACAACGTGGTGATTCCATCGACTGGGATAATCTAGGTAGGTCTTTATATCATTTTGCAGCCACCTGATGCAAACTGATGCATCAATAACAGGCTTCGCAAGTTCCTCAACCGGAATCAGTGATGCATCACCACTCGGTGAACTTAATCAATCTGCACTCTACTCTGAGGTAAGTACTTTTCATTATTCTCCCTATTTAATCTAACACTTTGCAGACACAGGCACAATGTGATGCATCATTCGTACAGGCCCAGCCTGATGCACCGTTCAAACAGGCCCAGCCTGATGCATCATTCAAACAGGCCCAGCCTGATGCATCGCTCGAACACGCATGGGACAACATTGCCACTGTGCCTCCAAATTCGTTTAGCACGCTGCAATCCAGTGTGCCTGGTACCGTCGAGGTGCTTGGGTTGTCTTTTTCCCATGCTGATCTTATGGCACTGGGTTATTTTGGTAGCGACAACACCACGCAGAACTTATTTTCCCCCGCATTCAGCTCATCAGCGCCCTCATTTGACACACAATATGACACGCACACATGGAATGGTGCCAATTCTGATTCACAGGGGTGGGAGATGCGTAGCCTGTCCTCCTTCTTGAGCTCTCCAATATCTGCCAAGCGCAGCACTGCCACGACTGAGCAGGATGACGCCCTTCCTCAGTTCACTCAACAGTTGCCCATTCTTCCAGCGGCAAATCCTCCTTCGCCAACTGAGCAGGATGACACCCTTCCTCAGTTCACTCAACAGCTGCCCATTCTTCCAGCAGCAAATCCTCCTTCTCCGACCGAGGGCATACAGGATCTTGCTGACACTCACGCTGGTGCTGGTCTTGCTAAGTCAAAGCGCAAATTCAAGTCAAAGCCCGCTACCAAAGTCAAACACAATCCCGCCATGGAGTCCACCCCCATCATCGCACCCATGAACACTGCCAAACCCAAACCCAAACCAAAAGCAAGACCTGTCGCCAAATTAACGGAGACATCGCACACCGCTGTGGATGAAGGCAATCCTGTAGCTCAACGTGCCTCAAAACAAATTCCAATCAAATCCAAGTGGAATGATATTGCCGATGCCATTGGGTCAGATGGTCTGACATTTGTTAGCATTGGTAAGGAAACTCAATCTGTTTCAGAGGATGCTAGGGCAATGAAGCGTCCCGCTAACTCAACCATGGAGGGTGTGATTTCTGCAAAGTACGTCTTCGATATCTTCCTCACTTGCTCAATGCTAACGGACACAGGAAAAAGCGAACGAAGGTGTGAGCCTATGTCTTCATGTCATGATCGAAAATTTGCTTCTCTACTTAATCATTTCATTCTCGTTCATAGTAATATTTGTCGCTAAGTAGTACATATAGTCTCTGTGTGGGTGATCAATGGATATAGTTGTGTTGTCATTTAATCCCCAAGTATATGGAGTGCTTGCAAGATTAACTGGAGGTAGAATACTATGTCGAACTATGAGATACGTGGCAAACATACTACAAGTGATCCCTGAAGTTCGAGGCTGCAAACTAGTACATAAATCACATATGTTGGATCCAGTCGGTGCGCCAGGGAAACTTCAAAGTGCCTTGACGCTCATTTTGATTCTGAATTTGCAATTGATATGGATATGGGCCACTGGGTGTCTCTAGCCCACCCAAGCCCATCCAAAGGTTTCCAAGGAGTGTGGATCCACACCTGAGAGCGACCATACACAGAGATGTCTGGCTCGCATACGAAGGTGAAGTCGAGAAAGGGTATATTGGCAAAGGTGTAGTGGCAAGCGGGGCTGCAAGAGGGATATATGCGCAGGGTAGTACAGTGGGCAGGTGTGTACAGCTGCAGGGCTGTAAGAGGGATTCATGCACACTGCATAGCGGCAAGTAGTCGGCGGCAGGATGATTCGTGAGCAGTGTATAGAGGCGACCAGGTGGTGGCGGGATGTGGACCTGTACCTGGCGGTATTGTTGATTCATACACGACCCTGGGGGCATTGTGCAGCTGCAATACGGATTTGTGTGCAGTATATAACGGCGAGCAGCTGGCGGCGGGATGGTTCGTGCACAGTGTATAGCGGCGACCAGGTGGTGACAGGATGTGGACCTGTACCTGGTGGTATTGTTGATTCACATATGACCCCGGGGGCATTGTGCAGCTGTAGGGCTGCAAGAGGGATTTGCGCGCAGTGTATAACGGTGAGCAGCTGGCGGCGGGATGTGGACCAGTACCTGGCGGTATTGTTGATTCATGTACGACCGTGGGACGATTCCCGATTTTTGGTTTGATGCATTGCTGATGCTAGTGCATCAGAGTGCATTACTGATGCATCAGAGTGCATTACTGATGCGTCACTAATGCATCACTGCAACAGAAAATTCACTGCAGCGCTCGATGCATCACTGCATCCCTACAACTGCAATGAATTCTTGCATCAAAATGACACTGGGGCCTGCACGCTCTGGGCGCTCTCAACATGACGCACATGCTAAGCAACCATTAGATGCTTTCCACGATGAGGCCGACTTCAGCTTTGACTGGCAAGATGATGTCACTTTTGAGATTTATATCACTAAGTCCAGCTCCTCTTAGTAACTAACAATAATTGACCATTGTATACAGCATCAGGCAATTGACCGCAGAAAGATAAAGTTTTACAATGCATTATCCAGTCTAAAATAAATAAAATTTGTATCATTATGATAGATCTGCAGACAAAGCTTTGTTTATCCGGAGTTACTTGGATGAAAAGTGCCATACCTACCTTTCTTATGTTAGAGGGAAAGGCTGTAATGTCTATCAGCCTGTCAAGTAAATGGCTTCTTAATCACTGGTTAGATGGATGGTGGCAGTTCTCAGGCGCTCAATCACACCAACTGTTGGCAGGCCATGATCACCATTTGCAGCATGCGCTCAACATGCTGAGTTTGAAAAGCAGCTTGATTATAGATATCACCTGACAGCCACTGGCAAAGCTTGGCTGTGAAATCTAGATCTGCCACTTTCACCATGAGATTAGGTGCTGACCAAGTGCTGCAAGGTCAGTCTGATATTGTGGCGCCGCCAAAATCTCTCTCGTTTATTACAACTTACAGCTGCTCAGAGCGCTCTTTTATGGAGGCAGGTATGTACCATCTCTACAAGGGAGTTCATGGGTGGTTGAGCACTACCACACCATGACAGTGAGGCTGGGTCTGGTATTGAGCTGCAAGGTCAGTCTGATATCGTGGTGCTGCCAAAATCTCTCTCACTTATAACAATTTACAGCTGTTCAGAGCGCTCTTTTTTGGAGGCAGGTCTGTATCATCTCTACAAGGGAGTTCATGGGTGGCTGAGTGCTACCACACCATGACAGTGAGGCTGGGTCTGGTATTGAGCTGCAAGGTCAGTCTGATATTGTGGTGCCGCCAAAATCTCTCTGACTTATAACAACTTACAGCTGTTCAGAGCGCTCTTTTTTGGAGGCAGGTCTGTACCATCTCTACAAGGGAGTTCATGGGTGGTTGAGCACTACCACACCATGACAGTGAGGCTGGGTCTGGTATTGAGCTGCAAGGTCAGTCTGATATCTTGGCGCCGCCAAAATCTCTCTGACTTATAACAACTTACAGCTGTTCAGAGCGCTCTTTTATGGAGGCAGGTCTGCATCATCTCTACAAGGGAGTTCATGGGTGGCTGAGCGCTACCATACCACAACAGTGAGGCTGGGTCTGGTATTGAGCTGCAAGGTTAGTTTGATATTGTGGTGCTGCCAAACTCTCTCTCACGTATGACAACTTACAGCTACCTACAAGGAATGTTCGTGAGAAACCATGATGCTGAGAAGTAGTTGAGCGTTGTTGCGTCCCAACAGGTTTCCATTAAATGTTCTCAGTTCACAGGAAATACATAGAATCACATTGCTCTAACATGTATATTATAAACAAATAGTAGCGCTAATAAATATATATATATTATGAAATACTAGCAGCTGCGAGGGCGGTGGCACACTTTTGACGGATCTTAGACAGCGCACTGTTAGTTTTGGGGGTCCTTTTGGCAGCTGAGGAAGTTGGAAATATCTGACTAAAATGAAATTAAGTGCTCGAACGATCAACACCAAACATGTTGCTTACCGATTCCACCAGACCAGTAGATCTGTCACTTCCCCTTGCTCATCTGGATCTTCTAAAAGGTCAAGAAGAGAGTGATAAAAGGTCTCTGAATTGGTTGCTGTGTCCGTGCGAGAGAATACTGAGGATGAACACAGCGCAAATCTAACCTATCTCAATTATTAGTTACAAAACCAATGTTAATTTCAACCAGTTTAAAAACCTGAGTCATGACATATGCTATAGAAGCACCGGTAACAGCAGTCATGCCGTGAAGGTGAGCATTTCCAGCTCTTGTAGCCTTGGGCTCTCTGTCCACTGAACTTGGTGAAGTAAATATATGCCTAAATGCCTGGTGAAAGGGTATGCAATAAATGTTCATGTATTTACAATACACTAAGTGCGCTCACATTTATGAGTAGGCATGTCCTCAGAAGACCATTCCAGGGATCCTCTGGATCATAGGCCTCGTTGGCATATAAGAAAAGAGGCCATTGGTCTCCGCTGACAGAGATTACACCACTTTGCAAATGCTGTTTTGTCCTAATTGGCACCATGAAGCGTCAGTGATTGGTGTCTGAATGTAAGACCTACTCCTCATCATCCCAATCCAATTCAGTGGGACAGAGTAAGCGACCCGTGAGAGGGTGGTTGAAGCTGCAATTGATCTTCGAATTTCTTGGCAAGGGAGGCAGGACGACTTCACCTGCAGGTACTATCCAATCTATTACCACAGGTTTCAACAACTTTGTGTCCTCACCTCTAGCAGCAGATGCCCCTTTACCGATATTCTAGGCTAAGTAAGGATATTGGCCAGGTATGGGTGGGCGACTCACTAGTTCTCCAACATGAAGGATTTCTTCCTCCGAGCCTTCCCTTAGTCGCTCCAACAGCCCAGGGTAAGAGTCCAAGAGCTTTTCAAAGACTCTATGCTCTCTGCGCTCTCTGATGACTGCGTTAGATTCGAGTCAACAGAAATGAAGTTAATATTGACTCAGCACAAAAGTCTTCCAGTGTTGCATCTTCCAGTTGTTCCAAACATAGTATGCCATTAGTTAACAGGGAGGGATAATTGCAGAGGGTGAAAACTGTACGTCCAAAATGTCGACCATGCGAAACTAGAGGATCAGACTTCAAGCTGAACTCTGGCATCAGCTGAGATAATGATAATTTGAGTAATTTGAAGACTTATGCTCTCTTACGAGGTCCGAGCTGAAGAGCTGATGTTGAACCTCTCTTGTGAGATTCATTCGAAGAAGATTTGTCGTCTTCCATATTGGACTTTCACAGGTATTCCACCTGCAACCATACTTTGATTTATACTTTAGTATCAGAGGACACGGCATTGCAGGAATGACGTGAATACATGTTGGTGCCATATTAAGTGTGTCATCATGCCAATAGGCATGCCATCCTTATGCTGTAATATGCCCACAGCTCCTTAATTTGACAGTAAATGTGTCATAGCGCTACTGTTTGAAATGGGAATGCCTACTCGATGGAACAGCATTTTCTTGCAGGGTATAAAGTACCATTAGTATCTGTGCTGGATAGTCAAAATCTTGCAATGAAACAATCACCGCCATTGAACAGCTGCACCATAAATTTGAACTTACAGTGAGCTCATAATACGTTATTGAATGCGCTTGGCTTCATACCTCTAAAGGATCAAAATCAATGGGAATTCGACACTGGACGATACACAGAGAGGCAAGGGATCGCAGGTGAAGATGCCAGTTATGTATGTTTGTCAAAAGGAGCACATTAAATGATTCACCTGCGCTCGTACAGAAGCTCTTGTGCTGAGGGTGCGCACCCACAGCCTGCCAGTGACCAAACCCTGGCTGCATGTGCAGTGGAAGATCTTATATTAACCAGTGACCTGCACCAGCGTCTGGAGGTGGCTGAGAAAAACTGCAGTCATTACTTGGAACTATACAAGAAATACTGATTAAGATGGCTAGAGGAGAACCAGTGTGCAAACATTCTAGAGAAGTATGCACCCACTGATGTAGAATGCTACAGTCCAGCCCAAATGCAATGGGACGCACCGTCTCCATGCTTAGGTGAGATTGCAAATGCAATACCATGTCCCACAATTGAAACAAAGCTCGACAGATGATTGGGAAGCAGTGGGAATGCCGTAGTGACCCCTCAGTCATGTGGAGACATAGTTTCAGCTTTTCACCAATGCGCACAAGAATTTATAGTAGTCTGTCAAGTAATGACAACGGTGTATAGCTCACCATCAACATAATGAATTAAGGAGGTGCAAAAATAGCAACAGAAAGTCTAGAGCAGTTCCTGTGACGATGTATAACTGGGATCCATAGTCAAAGTCCTACAAGGCTATTCAGAAACGCACGTCACAAAAGGAATAGTATACTGACTGCGACAACCTGGGTTTTCTCATCTAGATCAGATGCCGCCAAGTCAGCGAGAAGACGAGCGCAAATCACAATAGGCTTACTACCCCCCATGATCCAAACCACTCAGGACCTCGCCTTTCAATTTGATCCAGACCAAACAGGAGGAATCTCTGTTGTGAAATACCGCACAATGGCCACCATTGACGAACACCACAGGAGGAGCTTGTTTCACATCACTTGCCAAGTCTCTGTTAATCGCATACACCTGCTCAATTTTGCCTGTGCAATCCATTCCTTGAACGCCTACAAGATAAGCACAAGCGCCTACTTGAGATGCAGAGACCTGAGCTCCGTTTGGACTGACGTCCAGGTGTCGTCTATTGCGTAGATAATGTCAGCTGTGAGATGAGGCAATCAGAAATGGGGTGCGTGCATCTTAGCTTCGAGAAATGAGTAGGCTCGGAGCGTCCTGTTGGGAACTTGGCAATACCATCTGTCGTGATCTGTTATCAGAGAGTTACCAGAGCAACACTTTTAGATACCCTTACAGTACACCGTCATTAGTGCCTCCAAGTAATGCCTCGTCATCCTTGTAAAAGAACGGACCACTGTGGTTGCCAGGTGCCTGTGACAGATATGACAATGTTTTCTGAGATGTGAGAGTAGCACAAACCTTTGATCCATAACCACACCTTTAACCCAAAGCGAGGAAATGCAATGGCAAGACGATCCCTGTTGTAGGTGAAGCTGGTGGATTCCTACTTCCCCGCATTGAGGAGCTTCGCCCACTGCCAATTGTTCTGGTTCTGGTTGAAATGGTCAGCTACGGTTGACCTCGGGAGCAAGAACATCGACACTTGCATTTCGCGTCCATTTGCTGATAACACCATCTTGTCCCAGGGTGAAGACACCGTTGTCATCTAGCATCCAAGCAACAGACAATATTAGCGAGTTTCGACTCGATTCGATACGCTCCATATCCGGATCTCTGGGTCATGACCTATATTTAATAGATTGGCGCCAAGCAGAAGAAGGAAAAGAGATGGTAGAAATGAATATACGAGAGAGCTACTTGAAGAGCGAGGTCTCACCAGCGGTGCGCTCAATCACAGGGTAGAACTATGTAAACCAGATACCATTTCATGTTCTTGTATGAGCATACTGGCGTCAAAGAAGAAGTTCTATTTGATCAGGACTAGACCGCCAACATAAACAACATGAGATAAGTGAGGATTCTGCCCCTTACTTGCGGACTGCCCATAGAAGTGAGTCTTTTGCCTTTAAACACAATGCCAGAAGCTCAACAGAACAAAGTCCTCATTGCCACTATAGGCCAACTAGGTGGATGCCCATGTCCTAGATGTCTTATTCCAAAGATAAGACTCCACAATCTCGGCATGGCTCGCGACAGGCAGCAACACATCATACTCCTGTGTTCAGATGAAGCATGTGACCATTTGGTCGGCACAGCACTATTGAATTGAGGCGGAGTGAGACTGGGTGCAAGGGATGAAACTGATTGCATGGGACGGGGATACCGGTTAGTAAAAGTGGTAAGAAAACTAGACGACTGAACATACCCTGAGATACCCAAACTCAAACTATAGCAATCCTTTCATCTGATATCACCTGGATCTGCGTGAGGCAAAAATTGGTGCAGAGGGTGGCAATTGAGGACATCAGCTGTGGTGAGCAAGAAAGCTAATCAGAGTGATAGAATGGTTTGGACAGTGATAAAAATTTACGCCCTCAAGAAGTAAAATCAACATGAAGAACCGTAAATCTACTGCTGATCAGAATTAGTATTCAGGTGCACCACATATATGCATTGAAGGTGAAGGAGACATGGAATGATCAAAAGATGCAAGAGAGTGATAGAAGGAAAGTGAGAAAGCAGGAAGGGGGAGTTGGACTTAGGATGAAGTTGTGATGGTCTTGAAAGTTTGTGTGACTGATCAAGAAAAGCGCTGAAGGACATACTTTGAATCCAGATCCAACAGCCAACAGATGTTCAAACTTCTGTGCGTTTCATGTATCGATCTCTGGAGTCGAGCCAAGAAGGAAGGTATGGGAGGCTCACACGCTCATGGATGGTGGAAGAAGTTTAGCAAGAGAGCGAAAATTTTGCGATTAAAACATGCACAGCAATACTATTGGCAATTCCCGAATGCTGCTTGGGCAATCATCTAACTCGACTCTAATCTGTCTCATACATAATAGATATCTGTATATGGTAAGATTTAAGATGTATAACCCCTGATCGCTTATCGAACGGGTACAGCAGATGGGTTCAGATGTTTTCAACGCTGGCAGTTCGATGGGCACAATGCCTAAAAAAATCATTGTAAGTGCTTACAATAATCGATCAACGATCAATGATCAACGCTAACAAAGCTAACAAAATGCAATAGACTCAAGCGGAATGTTTTTGGGCACAGGTAAGTGATCTACATATACGCACATGATCATTATCTAAGCATCTAGTCCAATGCCGCCGCCAATGCCACCACCAATGCTGGCATCGGTGGTAGCAGACCATTTTTTAGCAGGGTTCAAGGTGTGATAGGCGCCGTGAGAGATACTATCTGGGCAGCATTGTGCACAGCTGCAAATCTGGTAGCAACATTTAGAAGGGTCAGCTACATTTCTTTTTAAAATGTTTGTCTGAAGTACTAAGCTTAGGATCTAGGGATGAGTGCATTGATGTGATTTTACGTTTTCAATTTTTTGCTTTTCTGTTCATAGTAACCCATCTCACCTTGCAACATCCTACTCTACTATTGTACTATCTACCCACCAGAGGAGCACTCGATGTATACCCAGAGACTCATCAGTGCCCATCCGGCATCTTTTGTATTATGGAAAATGGAATTAGATGCATATATATAGTTGACAGTCAATTAATGGACATAAGGAACTTGACCAGAAAATGAATGTATATAGAGAGAAGTGGAGGCACTGGAAGGGACGATTAAGAGGTCTGTGACTGGTTTGACAGTAGATCATTGTGAACGTTGAACACCGAAAGTACGGCTAGCAAGCTCCCAACTTGGAATACACGTATGCATGACAGTGATGAACTGGCTTGTAGTGAGAACATTTATACATAATATACACAAAGCATCAATACTGTGACACATAATAAAATCTAGACTTTGTCAACGTGCAAGTATGGGTCTATCCTTGCTTGAAACCCATACCAAGCCAATGGGGCTAAGATGCCCACCACAATGAGGAGGCAGCAAACACATGTAATCAGGGCGGGTTTGGAGTGCTCAGCGTCTATGAAGGCACTGGCAAGAAATCCAATGCTGGACCATGTGATGCTAAAGTACGTCTTTTGTGAGTAAAAGTAAGGGACTATAATCCAAAACTTTACTTGCCTCATGATACAAAAAAACCTAGGTGTGCTGAACACCCCAATGACAACTGCCATCCCCTGATCAAGATAATATGTCTGGTTAAGTGGTAATGTCAGACTTATAGCTGCAGAGCACAAAATCAAACAAACCACAAATCTCAGCATTTTCAATTTCTCTCCAAAGTGTTGCATGAACATGCCTGCAAACATGCAGCCCACACAGAATATAATGGATCCCTTCAAAATAGACTCTGCTACCGTTCCTGTACCTACACCTTGGACAGCAAGGAAACCAGCGTCAACCGCCATGATGACTCCTGCCTGCCACATGTACATGAGTTCTCATTCTCTACCCTTGTAATATATCACTCACCAGAGTTATTTGTGCTGTATTCTGGGAGCTGAAGTCGTCAACAAAGTTCTTTATGTCGAGGGAATTGATAAGGCCGTCAACGTAGATTTGGTTGAGGCGTTCTCGAACCAACATGGGAAGGCAAAACATAGCTAGTGTAGCTATGAAGGGAAAGGGCTCCCTCTTTCTATGCCTGTGGCCCATTGAATGGGACCGTAAAAGACATGCTTCAGGTTGTCCATAATAGTTAAGGTATTGGTGGTGACCTGCACCGTCTAATTAGTAACAATACCTGGTAAGAGAAATGGCTAACATATGTAGCATGTGGTATAGTCTGCCTGACGGTAATGATATAAGTTTCCGTACTGTCTTATTCACACAATTACTCACCGAACAATGCGACGCCTGGCTCTGTTATATTTCCATCAGAACCTGTAAGATCATGTGCGCTTTCATCATGAGGATGCTGTAAAGGGGCAATGCAACATTACATACCTAGACTGGCCAGTCTGGTGATAATTTTCTCTGTTGCTTCCTTGTTAGAGAATATGGTAGCCGAAGTGGAGTTGTCTAAAATCAATGCATCTGCACTTTGCTGAGATCATTCTATTCAGCACTAGAATGTGATGGAACATGCCTGCATGAAACCAATCCAGTTCAGTACGCAGCTTTCTTACAAGCAAGTGATCGAGCTTGAAGTTGTGGGGAAAGAATTCTACATGCTTCCTGTCAAGCAGTTTATTTGAATCAGCCATTTATGTTTATGTTGATTTCAACAATCACTTACCAAAACTGGGCCTCAAGCTCAAGTCCTGAAAAACAATCTAGTCTGTAGATCATAACACTCAAATGTAATGCACTTTTATGGTTCCATTCCCTAGCAGAATCACATTCTCTAAAAAGATGAGTGCCATCCAAAGGCTCTAGCCAGCCAATGACGTGCACATCTGGCGCTACAAGGTAGTACAGATAGACATCACCATCTACATGCTGTGTCCTGGCCGGCTCAGCGACTATGGTGGGGTCGCCTTTTACCCTACCTCTCATTGATGCCACCCACACCTCAAAGTTCTGCAACTGAACTTTTGGACAATCTCTTACATTCAATCCAGTGTATGTTTTCTATTGCAGTGAAATGAGAGTATTACTACCAGTATTCACACAATTGGCACTCACCCATGTCTTACTGTAATAATAAGTGGCTCCAGATGGATGGATATGCTCCTCCCATTTATCATATACATTGTGCCTGTTAATGATAAGTTACGGTGTCTGTCGTTAGTGAGAAAGGGCATTGACCGAAAGTCGTCAAATTGCATTTCCTGCACCAGGAAGTCGGGAACTAGCGGTGGCGCTCTGATGAAATTAGGTATCCAGTAGTAGTTAGAGTATATAGTGATGTGTACTCACCGTCTTGCCTTTTGGGCATACCGTCCTAGCTGTGTAGGCCACACAGGGGTACTGCGGTCAAAGGGAACCATATTCTACTCAAATATGCTTCAGTTGTGGTCTGAGAGTGCAGGCCATTCAACTTACCAACATTGTCATCATTTATTAGAAGAAAAATGGCAGAATGATGAATTAGGGTGAGTGTCAAGATAAGATGATCTTATACTAGGAGTGCTGCCGCAGACATGCTGCGAAGGGCTGCATCTCAATTGCTTATCTAATACAATCCCAGACTCCCGGGAGTCAAACAGAATATTAATTAATTAAATACGAGAGGGAGAGAGGACTCGGAAAAACATTTCTTAGACTTGTGAATGATATTGATTAAACCCTAGGGCTACTTAATAAATGCACACCAATTCTCAGTTGAAAATGTGTGATCTTGACTGGGGTTGGAGTTTGTATCATGCAGGCGGATCACGGTTTGGCGTCCAGGACTTGTCCTAGGTATCAGGCAATCGACCACAGAAAGATAAAGTTATACAATGCAATACTCGGAGTTACTCGGATGAAAAGTGCCACACCTACCTGAAATTCTTATGTTAGAGGGAAAGGCTGTAATGTTTATCAGCCTGTCACGTAGATGGCTTCTTAATCACTGGTTAGTGCTGTGTTCCACCCTCTTGACGCTTGTTTGGGCCCACTGTTCCAAGCTCTACAAGTGTTCTTGAGCTTTGAAGGAGAGAACTTTAAAGGACTGTGAATTTTCGTCATGTTATACTACTAGTAGTATGCAGCAGCCGCCCCGCAAAGAAAATGCACTTTATTTGATACCCTAATAGTAGACTGAGCCTCTTGATTTGGCCAGCAAGGGCACTGATGAGCGCAAGTGCAAGTGATTGAATCAAGAGAAAACTTACTGCAGACAGAAATCCGTTTGCGTGATCTCGCTCACAACCAGTTGACATTCCAACTTCAAAGAACCTACACACTGACCCATGCTCTTGCAGTATTAATTACATCCATGCAGACAATCAGTAAAGGCTGAGCACGTAAATCAAGGGGCTTACCCCTTGCATGAATCAGTGATTCATGATCATCTTGACCGTTGGGCGCACTCGCGCCAGAATCGTCGATGTCCTCTTCTGTGGCTGCTGTTGCCACCCTCGAATAATGAGCGAGCCAGCTGATTCCCATTGTGTACAGCAAGGACATCGATCTCATTGAGCCCGCGGGTAGACACAGATGGCTGGGTGGGGTGGTAGTGCTCGGCTGGCGCTGTGCTACTATTCAGGGCTGTAGATGGTGCCAGGGCTGGAGTGATGGCAGCCGGATTGGGAGTGCTGCGATGGAATGGAATGGGTGATGAAGGACTGAAAAAGGACAGTACACATACCTTGGGTGTGCCACAGCAGCAATCCACGCAACAAACTCACCCCTCCTCTCCTGTACTAAAATCTTCACAATATCTAGTCTTTTCAACAACAGACATCCAGTTTGAGGTCGTGATGGGAGGCAAGCAGGGCACTCAGGGAGACCATCCCCATCAATAGTTGTACTCGTGCTTGCTTGCAACATTAAAGGTTTGGTTAGTGGCTGCACAAACACAGAAGAAACAATGGGTGTCAATGGAAAAAGCGGGAAGCGGTCCACTGCGAACCCTGATGAGCACGTTTGACTGTTGCACCTGCGCCTGCTAAATTAAATGGGTTACGGAGCTACCCAGTTTTCATGTTCTTTTCGCTGGAAATGAGTTATTTTGCAAAACCACGTGGATGACACGACTTACATGTTTGCAAGCTAGCAGGAGAGAGCGAAGCGTATCCCACATAGTTGAAGACTTGAGTTTTGTGTCATAAAGAGCCTGAGTCAATCATTTAGTGGAATGACCATAGACAGTTGACTTGTGCGGATAACTTGCCTCCAACAAATTTGGCGCCCCACCAACAACCTGTCGCCGAAGAAATGAAAACTGTTCGTGACCGCAGATTTGAGGGTGAACACAACTTTCTTTTCCGCATGCTTCAAGTGCATCCACCACTCGGCCCGCAAGGACAACTTACTCTTCAGGAGAAAACCTTTGCAAGACGGGTTTCCCCATCAGAGATGTACAGTAAATCGCAACAACACAATGAGGCAAGCAACTCGTTTTTGAATGGCGACAAAGTGTGCCAAAGATATGTAGAAATCAAATGGTGATTGGTATCTTGCCCAATGCCCCATGATAAGCATCATTCCCATTTGCATTGGTGTCTACTAATATTTAATGCCCCGGGCCTAGTACGCCTAGCTATAGTACTAGTATGGTCCGACTGCTGACTGCATGGGCTCTGCAGAAATACTCGGTGATCCAGCAGTCAGGCGCACACCTGACAACAACGGTATCTTGCCCAATGCCCCATGATAAGCATCTATTTGCATCGGTGTCTACTAATATTAATGGCCCGGGCCTAGTACACCTAGTACTATTATGGCCCGACTGCCGACCATGATGCATGGGCTCCGCAAAAATACTCAGTGATCCAGCAGTCAGGCGCGTGCCTGACAACAACTTGAAGAAGGGAAGTGCCAGCAATAATTCAACACATGACACATAGTAGAGACAACATCACTTCTGTCACGGTTACTATGCGCATGGAATCAGTATGGTGCTCATGCAGAAAATCATTCTAGCATACAAGTACCGCCGGTAAGACAGTACAAAGGGAAGTAATGCAGCATGTCGCATTCTGTGATTTTGTGCACTCACTTCATACATACAGATACCTCAAAAGTGCGGCGCTATACTTCACTGCCTCGCAAGTTTGAGGACTTCAATGCATTAGAATCTGTTTTGCTGGAGCACCCGCATATTTCTCTAGGCTATGCCTTAATATGTATGCCTCTACAGGAGGATTGTGACATTATTTATTTGTGGTACCGCCAACTTAGTAAGTGTTTGCCTACGACAATTGTCCAAGCGCTAACTTCCAACAGTGAACTTGCAGTGCCTGCTGGTGGCCGATTATGAAACTGTTAGGCCGATCTAAGATATCAAATAACGCTGCCATTTCAGCATAAAGCAGACCTATAAAATAGCCTGCGCTGAGCTGCAATATCTATGGAGCATCCTTCTTCACCTTCGTCATCATCTGCCATAACTGCTCCCCTGCATGATGAAGATAACATTCGAAGGTTAGCTAAACTCATCACTCAAGCTATGCTAGGGCCCTTTGCCCTCCTCCACTATGACGCAAGGTCAAAAACCATGATTGATTGGGCGTGGTATGACATATCATTCCTGTATACATCAATATCTTACCCGCACTTGCTGTAATGCAAGGCCAACCGATGATCAGAACAACATGATTTCTCCAGATCAGTTTCATGACTATAGACAAGAAAGAAATCTCCGGTATCCTTGCTGTCTTTGTGCTGATGGGATGTACAGTGCTAATGGGACACAACAAACCTATGTTGAGTCTATTGTGTATCCTTGGTGGGATGAGACAAGCGAAACTTGGATCTGGACAGCGAGATGCGCTAAAGATAGTTGCACATACGAAGGTTGGTTTTTCTTTGGTGTCATGCGTCTTACTGACTCTGAAGATCATTCAGTGAAAATCAACAGGTACTTTCAGCTACGGACACAAAGCACTCAAGCATATCCTCTCAGAGGTTAGTCTTACGATATATTGTTGCGTCTACTAGTGCTAAGGAGTTAATGACAGACTGTCGCCCCCCATCAATATTAATGATGTGGTCTCATAAAGAACAAGACAATCTATTTTCTAGACTTCACTCTTTTACCAG
The DNA here is from genome assembly GCF_016628075.1 of Suillus paluster. NCBI lineage: Eukaryota > Fungi > Basidiomycota > Agaricomycetes > Boletales > Suillaceae > Suillus > Suillus paluster. Next base: position 57,190 of record NW_024537662.1, read on the forward strand.
CAGTGGAATCAGCAGAGAAGAGTTCCAGATACTGTTTCAAACTTGTAAGTTGTGCAAGAGAGTGGGGACTAAGAGATCTATGAGGTTTCACTGGTGCGCAAAGAATAGTATTTTAAATTAAGAGTATTGTTGGACTTTCCTATTCACTAGAGCTGGGCTTGATTATGATATACCTGTGTCTGCGATCCTTGGTATCTGTCTTAAGTATAGACTGTTGAGTCCCTCAAATTCCCACGAGTAAGCACACTGCGTTCTGTACCATCACCCCAAATCTCACCGCCTCTGTATATACACATGATGTCGACTCTCAACAGCCGTCTTTCATCACTCCTTCCACCATCAATAATATCATGTAAAGGAGCTCTCGCTTTGTCTTCCTGTGCTGCAGGTCCAGGGGTCGACGGATTAAGATGGTGGATCGATTGTCAGTCAAACCCCACGGTCAGCTACTCACCCTCTGTCATCGAATTATCTCCTCTAATGTGTTGCAAGCAGCTTCAATTTGAACTTAGATTGCTGCTTTTTCTATTGGAGGACTATGTCTTCTCTGGAGATTTATGGCGCCTTGTTATAGCACACCACATAGAAATTATGCAAGAAACACAATTACGCAAGACGCAAACACAGAACTTCAGCAGCAGATTTCGGTTTGAAAGGGAGCTAGAGTTCTTGGAAGATAAGAGAGATAGAGCTCAATTGGAACTGTCGCTATACTCTCAGGCCACGGACGTCTTTCAGCTGCAGTTAGGGTGTATGTACACCACTCATATATATGCCTGGAAATATTGACATTTATTTGGAAGTACGCCATGGAAGTCCTGTAATTCAACTCTCAGTGGGAGACAGGCGTTTGCCAGGCACTTTCTCAAGAGTTGGTTCAGGGAGCTTGCGCCAGCCAGATCTAGTGCATATGAAATGCAGAGAGTGGTTAAGCGGTATCTTGACTGGCAAGTCTAATTCTGCTGGTGAAGGTAGGCTTGAATCCGCCAAGGATACCGTTCCTGCTATTGTGAAAGAAGAACCAACATCCATTGCATCCAAACTCATGACAATATACACTACACTAGTGTTGCCTGAAGTGAGCATGGTTACAATTACATCTTTGTATTGATTCTCATGATGTCTGGTAGGCAACTCAATGCCCTTACCATTTGGTCAGTACATGGGTTGAGGAATGTATGGAGGAATACTACATGGATGATAGAGTGATGGAACAAGCGTCCTTGCAGATGTTGATATTGCAAGCCGGTGATTTATCCGATGTCCAAGCTGAACAGCACTTCCTTGAAGCTCAGCTGAGTCTAATGCAATCAAAACTGCGGCGTGCTCAAACAGAGGTGGAGCTCCTCTCAGATGCCATACAATACCTTACTGAGAGCAATACTAGTGAGTGCAACTGCCATATTTTCAAACTCATGGTGATTGACACTGCCCAGGCTGGTCTATGGGAGGTCCTCAGCTGCACTGTCGCTCATTTGTTGTCCAGTATGAACACTTAATGGATAGCTCCTCTTACACAGAAGAAAGCTGTGGATGGTCTGACTCCTAATGGTTGTTCCTGCAAAAGCCCGGAGTCCATGATGTACAGTATCGATGTATGATTATGGATTAACTAAGTACTTGTAACGTCAACTCACAATTGTAGGCATGTCTTTTCATATATATATGTATTTGTGAGAGAGCACCAGGTTTGAGCGAGCCAAGTTGACCAGTCTCATACAACAGATTGTGAAAAGTGCAGCGAGTATTTGAATAATGCTACTGTGACAACCGAGCTTGATGCATGAAAGGTCTAGCTCACGAATTCTGCTTACCTAATTCTGCTGCATATTCTTTTATCGTTTATTGATTCTGAACGATGATGGTCCCCTGATTGACCAGCGTCATTGGATGGTCCCTAGTGCGCATCCATGTGTCCTGTTCAGTCTTCAATGAACCAACCCATTTTCACATGTACTTGTGGCCGAGGGTTTCAGCAGGAAAGTGCTTTCACCAGACACCAAAAATCTTGCATCAAGGGCAAAAAATGACTGTTCTCTGCTTTGAGCAAAGCAAAAGATCTTCTTGGGTCCGTCAAAAGGGCAAGAAAGCGCCTTGATGATCATGAAAGCTCTTCACACCCTCAGGTTGTTTCTTCAGATGCCAGGCCGACTTCTCCTATCTTCCATCATGCCATAGCTTCTGGGACTTCTAATTCTACATCGGTGTTAGCGGTGCATACTGTTGCCGCACCCCTCGACAATAATAGTCATGATGACTAGCCCTTAGCCCAGCATAGGGAGAGACGCAACGATGTCCAGCTGCCTAAGCGCTACAGGCAATTCCAGGATGTTCTACCTGAACCTCTTCCCAGCATTCCAATAAACAAAGTAGATCAATCTTCAGACTCTCCCCCCCCCTTCTTTAACCCCACCTTCAGAAATACGACCTCCTTTTTGCTCCCCTCGAAATACTTTTGGACTCGTGCACTGGTTCTTCTCCCCAAACCCGCCGTCTCATGATCCTGAAGAGGCAGTCACACTAGGGGACATTAGCGCTATTCCTCGTCCTCTATCAAATATGGAGACCACTACACACGAGGCTTCACCATACTACCCATACCCAAATCAATCGTTGTTGGAGCTTGGTGATTGGTACTGGAATGGAGGGGTGCAGAAGTCTCAAAAGAGCTTCAATGATCTCCTCAGTATTGTCACAGATCATGATTTTGACAGCGCCGGTGTTCACTCAACGCCTTGGGAGAAAATCAACTCGACCCTAGGTCAAAACGACTACAAGGATGGAAATGAGGAGTGAGAGGATGAAGATGCGGGCTGGCATAAAACTGATGTGTCTATTCAGGTCCCTTTCTCTCGCACCAGCAATAATCCAGGAGTTCTATCATACTCGGGCGTCGAACTGTACCATCGCTCTTTAGTCGGCGTTATTCGGGAGAAACTGGCGAATGCAGGTGATGATGAACGATTTCATTACGAGCCATATGAGCTCCTATGGAAACCTGACCACCTTCAGAGCGAGGTCAACATCCAAGGGGAGCTATATACATCTCCAGCATTTATGGATGCACACCGCGATCTGCAAAACTCTCTGGGGGAACCTGGTTGTGATCTCCCCAGGGCTATAGTTGCACTCATGTTCTGGTCAGACACGACCCATCTGACCAGTTTTGGCAATGCCAAACTATGGCCCATTTATCTTTATTTTGGTAATGAATCCAAGTATCGTCGGTGCAAACCCTCTTCTCATTTAGGTAATCATATTGCATACTTTCAAAAGGTGATGTTCTAACATGTTTTCTTTGTCGTGCATGAACTCAATAGTAGCTTGCAGCTTCCGGATTCGTTCAAGGACTTTACTTGTCAACACACAGGTGGAAAGGGTGTTGGCCGGGAATGTACGACGCACTGTCACAGAGAATTATTCCAGGCACAGTGGGGGGTTATACTTGATGACAAGTTCTTGGCGGCATATGCCCATGGTATCATAATCAACTGTTGTGATGGTATCACAAGACGATTCTACCCAAGGATTTTTACTTACTCAGCGGATTACCCAGAGAAGTGAGTCCTTTACCTTTAAACGCAATGCCAGAAGCTCAACAGAACAGAGTCCTCATTGCCACTATATGCCAACTAGGTGGATGCCCATGTCCTAGATGTCTTATTCCAAAGATAAGACTCCACAGTCTCGGCATGGCTCGTGACAGGCAGCAACGCACCACACTCCTGTGTTCAGATGAAGCGCGCTGTGGGGAACGTCCCCACTGTAGGCCCATATCCCCTATAATTCCCATGCCTTCCCACCATTTTCCCGTGCGTTCCGCTACCATCCCGCTACCCATCCGCATCTTCCCCAACCCGTCCACTACACGGAACCCAGCAGAACCCAGCGGAACAATCACGTACCACACGCATTATATTCCTTTAGCCTTCAGAACATCCTCCTCTGTCCTGTCCAAGTCCTTCCATCCTCGCTGGTGAGTACTAGCTACGTTCCTCGTGTCACCAACATGTTCCTATCTCATTTCCCATGTGTTACGGTACTTATACGGATCCTTCTGCTACTCGGGACCGATTCCTTATCTCACAGCCTCACCCGGTTGTAGCATATTGCATTTCGGAACCCCTTCCTATATAGGTAGCAATAGATGGGATCTTAGTTTTTTACCTTCTGATAGACTCGACTCCACTTCCACTTACAGAGTACTTCCCAGTACTCCACTCACTGTTTAAAATATCTTCCCGAATCTATTCCTGATCACATTGTATCGTTCCCACCCCCATGAGTTCCGCTCAAAATGCCCGACATCGGATCCGACGACTTGGAGCAAGTACCAGACACAAGCCTGGTCCGACTTTGCCCAATCATCCTCCTGCAGGCTCGTAGTTTCTTTTCCCTCCATTTGTTCCCCATTAGTTCTGTTTGTTCCCTGTTCGTCCTGTTTGTTCTGCGTTAGTTCCATTAGTTCCCCATAGTTCCACTTGTCACGCGCTGAGTTCCGCTCATCGGGAACCCTCCGCATCTTTGTGTTCCCAGTCCTAGTAAGGACCGGAACCCTTCGGCTCGCTAGACAGAGTCTAGTCTTTGTTTCCTTGCACTTATTTGAGGACTCACTACCCAGTAGCAATCCCCTCGGGACGAGTATAAGCCTCACACCCTTGTTAGACTTCTGATCCACATGGAGTCTATTTTCCTCACCCACAGCGCGACCATTTGGTTGTCACAGCTAGAAGCATCATCTACGACCAGAATCGTGGCATTGACAGCATCGCTGTAGAGAATCTACTCAAGCCTTGCTCCTGGGTACCGACATGTGTAAGCAACTTTATCACTTGTCTAACTCAGCTGACGAGCAACATCAGAACATTTTTTCTAATAGACTTGGTGCACATGGCTTCAACGTATTTGAAGCATTGGTTGTAGATCTTCTTCATGAAGTTGAACTTGGCGCTTGGAGATCACTGCTCATTCACCTATTGAGGATCTTATGATTGGCTGATAAAGATCTGATCCATGAACTAGATAAGAGGTTGGCTTTTTCTTCTTCTTCTAATATCCACAGTACGCTGATGCTTAGATTACATCTTCACAGATACAGACAGGTCCCGCCGTTTGGACAATCGACTATTAGAAGATTCACAGCAAATACTTCAGATCTATCAAACATGGCGGCACGTAACTTTGAAGATCTCCTCCAGGTAAGTCAACGTGCAGGCTACTACATTAGCTAGGCTGATTCTCCTTAGTGTGCGATTCCTGTTTTCGATGATCTTCTCCCCCGTCCTCACGACACGGTCATTTGAGACCTCCTTTTTACCCTAGCGTATTGGCATGGCCTTGCCAAGCTCCACATGCATTCTGACTTGACGTTAGATATTCTAGATCAGACAACAACCGAGCTTGGCAAGCAGTTCCGCAGATTCAAGGCAAATGTCTGCACAGCCTATGATGCAAGAGAGCTAGACAAGGAAGTGAATACGCGATCGAGGCGTCAGGCAAAGGAAGCAGCTCGACAAACTCAAGCTGGCAAGGGCAAGAACCCTTCCAAGCATGAGGACAAGCCAGATGGGATGGCGGAATCTGTAGAACGCAATGTGTTGCACAGGAAAGTTTCCTTAAATTTGCACACTTACAAGTTCCACTCGCTTGGAGATTACGCGTTGTGTATAAGGCGCCTCGGTACTACTGATTCTTATAGCACAGAGGCAGTAAGTTTCTGGAGTTCTCAGCTTATTTGTGTTTGACGTCTATGACAGGGAGAACTTGAGCATCGCACAGGAAAACAAAGATATCTCAGAACAGACCGCAAAACATTTGTTCACCAACTAACTCAGATTGAGCGTCACCAAACACGCATCAGACGTATCAAGAATCACCTTCAACAGTCCCAATCCCATGAAGCGGCAGACAGTGATCCTACCATTCACCACCACATCGGTCTGAGTGAGAAAATTAACGACAACATAGGTTCTCATTTGCGTTTGCGCGAGGGCGATCCAGCCATGAAGGTGAGTATCGCTATGTTGATTTCTACGAATAGATCATTGATTGCCAAATACTTGATATGCAGAATTATTTTTCACGCTTGAAAGACCATCTTCTCCAACGTGTCCTATCATCTCAATTTGCTGATTTGGATCAAGCGGCACATGGCGACATCAATCAAATTCTCTTCAAAAGGAATCGCATCTTCCACCACAATATTGCATGCATCAACTATACAACCTACGACACAAGACGCGATCAGGATGTTATCAATCCCAAGACCTCTCACTGCAACATCATGGTGCTCAGTAGTTCTAGCGAATCAGGACACTATCATTACGCCAATGTATTAGGAATCCACCACGTCAACACTGTTGTTGTCAGAGGTTCCTATCAGACTCCCCATCAAATGGAGTTTCTATTTGTACGCTGGTATGAGGCTGCAGATGCTGATAGTTGCAGGATGGCTTTGGATCACATTTGTTTTTCGTTGTTGGATAGTGAAGGCGCTTTTGGTTTCCTGAATCCAGTAGATGTCCTCAGAGCTAGTCATATAATCCCTCACTTCTCTAAAGGAATGCACCATGCAGATGGCAGAGGATTGTCTGGCATGGCTAGAGACAGAGGCGACTGGCAAGAATATTTCGTTAATCGGTAAGTGCATTCAAGGTTCGTAAATTTTCCTTCACTAAAATTGCGCAATAGATTTGTAGACAGGGACATGCTCATGCGGTTTCATTATGGTCTGGGGGTGGGCCATGTCTATTCTCATCAGGACATGCTGCCTGTGGGTTCTCCTTCCGACGTTTCCAGTCCCCAGGAGATCACCGTTGATGGTAGAGAGGGTGACGAACATGAGGAGATCGATAGTGAAAACTCTGAGTATGAGCCTACTGGCGTCGAGGAAGAAGTTCTATTTGATCAGGAGCAAAATGGAAGTACGGAATCTATTATTGAGGAGCTAGATAACATGTTTACCATTGAACACAAGTTAGATTACGAATCCTAAACCATCCTGACTCGGAACCATATGATCATAGCCCCAAGTTAGTGTTGCTGGTGAACTGAACGCAGTTCAAACTGACTTGTGACACTTCACTTCGAAAATGAGGCAGTTCATCCTCACAACCCGGTTCATTACACTTCGACCAAACATTTTTGTAAACAAGGCGATGCAACAACCCAATTTGCCTAATTGTGCATCAAGATGAAGAAAGATAGTTTCTTATCTTGAGCACTATACTTGCATGGAGCACCAGCCTCTGGTCGTCATTTCTCATCTACCGACTCGACTATTACTTGACAATATCTGTAAATTCAGACCTATCATGACTGCACATCAGTTTCGGAGGATTCTACGCCCGCAAGCCGATGCAAGGCTATGCAATACATTTGCTTGCCGCTCATCGAGATCAATGGGAGGCCTGTGGCCATGCCCTTTCACAACACCAAGCAGCTGGTATAAGTATTCGAGCTCTCTGTCTGACGGAGAATTTTTTTTTTCAAAATATGAGTTTTCAGCAGTTACACATTCAGCCATCTCCGATTTCAAGTGCTCCCACTCATCCTTCTTTTGCTAGTACTACTCCAGTTTACCCGCGGTATCATCATGCTTTTCAACACCAGGCTTATGGATTGCCAAGCAGCCTTCATACCCCATCACAGGTCACCCATCCATCAAACCTTCTGCCGCCGGCATCAGGAAGTTATGTGCCCTACATGCCTCATCCTATCTAGTACATGCCACCTCCACCATTCGAGAATGTCACAATGATGGTCAATAATACACAAAAATCAGCTGCAGGCACCAGGAAACAAAAGAGTACTGCTGCTGCCAGTGGTACTAAGGCACCAAAAAGCGAAAAATAACACAGGAACAGGTGTCCCTTCCACAGCTCCCATATGTGGTGTTGGACCTTCAACAATGGCACGAACGGGAGGCAAAGCAGTCGAGGAAGATTGCAAGGATGCTAGAAGGGAGTTAGAGTGTTATGAACGTGAGCCGCCAACACTCAATGCTGGCGAGCGTGTCACTGATCTTGTGCGTTATTGGGAGGTAAGCACTCCATTTGAGGCATGGTTTGTACAGCTAATCATTATCCTTCAGCGCATGGAGAAACATCATCCAACCAACCGCGTCACTGGTGCACATTGTGCATCCAGATGCATCATCTCTTCGATTGAGCAGAGGTCAGTCCGTCTGTTCATTTCTCTCATCATGCTCCTCACCTGTTTTTAGTGCTGCCATAGTCCGTTGTCCAGTCGCCATGCATGGAGAGACTCACTGTCCGTGATTATGGGCTCGTCAAATGGCACTGGCATCACAAGCTGGTGGCTTCCTTGGTTTCAGTGCAGGACCAGACCCGAGCGAACGGAGGACTTCATTTGGAATAGTAAGTCCTGGTACCACTGTCGACAATCTTGGACTGACAATATTTGTTGATAGAGCCCTAAGTTATTCATCAAGGGAACCCCATGGTCTCTCAAGTGAGGGTCTCTGCACTCCATGCACTCGCACTTAAGCCCCTACTCTGCAGGGAACGGATGTTGACAACCCAGTGGGCGACGTCAAATATCATCTGGGTGCCAATTATGTTCACCAACGCCGTCTGGCAAGAAGGTCTCCTTGTCGCTTGTTGCCAACCCATCACATCTAGAAGCCGAATATCCAGTCATCCTGGGCAAGACCTATGCCATACAGAATGTGGAGGGCAATGAGTCCACTCACAACACTGCCATGGGTGTGCTGCTTCACGGTGATGCCGCATTCGCTGGGCAGGGAATAGTCTATGAAACCATGGGCTTCCACAACTTACCCAACTATGGTACTGGTGGCACCATTCATCTCATCGTGAACAACCAGATCAGTTTCACTACTGACCCTCATTTTGCTCGTTCCACTCCTTACCCTTTCGATATCGCCAAGTCCATAGACGCCCCAATTTTCCACGTTAATGGTGATAACGTTGAAGCTGTCAACTTCGTCTGCCAACTTGCGGCTGATTATCGCACAAAGTACAAACATGATGTTGTAATCGACATCGTTTTCTACCGTTGTTACGGCCATAATGAAATGGATCAGCCCCATTTCACTCAACCGCAGATGCATCAGGTGATTGAAAAGCAGCCAACACCACTTACCCAGTACACGAAGTTCTTGGTCGGCCGTGGGACCTTTACTGAGAAGGATATCGAGGAGCATAAGAAGTGGGTTTGGGGGATGCTGGAGAAGGCTGCTGGTGCGGCGAAGGATTATGTTCCGACCAGCAAGGAACGGCTATCCGCATCTTGGCAGGGTTTCCCTTCTCCCTGGCAATTGGCAGAAGAGACACTGCCAACCCGTGCTACAGGTTCTGATGAAGATATTCTCAAGCGCATTGGAAAGGCCATTTCATCATATCCTCCTGGTTTCACCCTGCATTGCAACCTTGCTCGTATCCTTGGCGGCCATGGCAAGACAGTTGAAGAAGGTCACAACATTGATTGGCCAACTGCCGAGGCTCTTGCATTTGGCTCTCTTGCACTTGAAAAGATACATGTGGGCGTCCCCGGTCAGGATGTGGAAAGAGGTACATTCTCTCAGCAGCACGCTGTCATTCATGATCAGAAGAATGAACAGCAGTATATCCCTCTGAATGACCTCAGTTCAAATCAAGCTTGGTTTGTCGTATGCAACTCGTCATTATCCAAATATGGAACTCTTGGGTTTGGATTGGGCTACTCACTAGTTTCACCGAGCTCCCTCACTATGTGGGAGGCACAGTTTGGCAACTTCGCCAATAATGCCCAGTGCATCATCGATCAATTCATCGCCTCTCGCAAACGGAAATGGTTGCAGCACTGTGGCCTTATAATGAGCTTGCCACACGGGTATGATAGTCAAGGTCCTGAGCATTCAAGTGGAAGGATTGAGCGCTTCCTCCAACTTTGCGACGATCATCCCAACGTCTTTCCTACACCAGAGAAAGTTGAGAGGCAGTACCAAGATTGCAATATGCAAGTTGTGTATCCAATGTACGTGTATCTTTCCCCCATGACGCCTACTGATCAGGTTGTCTCAGTATGCCCGCTAATTATGTGAGTTCTTTACTTTGGTTTCGTGAGTATCCTGCTGAGTGTCATGAATGTTACCAATTGCATCTAAATTTCGATTATCGAACCCTAAGTCACCTATCTGATAAGATTAGATAAGATAAGATCCCTGATAAGATAAGATGGATAACCGATTAACGATCACTATCTTTACATCACATCTATACTACATCAATGTCATCCATCTATATCTGTAACCATAGACATCCGAAGTCATCACATCCTTAGAAGTCCTACGATTAGGCAACGGGTTACATCATAAGCATCTACACGCCTCTATGATCGAACCATAACCGAGAGTCCTTTACGAGCCATCTCTCGAAGAGTCATCATCCCTTCACATCGCAGACCTTCACTTCCCACACATGACATGTTAAGAGTTACCTCCGTCATTCACCGAACCCCTTACATAAGAACCTGTTGCACAGTCACAGCTAAAACCCTGAACCCTATCACAGAAGCGCCACTCATAGAGAAGCATGCTCATTACCGAAGACCCTGGAGAAACCCTTAGATCCGATCAAACCCGATACATCAAGATCCTTAATTACTGCTCGAGACTTCTTGTCACAAAACTCTCTCACCCTTCTTAATCTCCGTTCACCCTGAATAGAAGCAGTACCCTGAGACCCTGCTTAATCACCGATACCCCTATGAACCCTTTCTGTAGTTGATTGGTTGATAAGACGCCCTATACCCTAGGCGCAATGTTATGATCTTATATATAGATATATCACTACCTTTCATACTCAGATATCTCCGCCTCAATAGTAGTATATAGTTTAGGTCGTAGTCAGTAGTACTCCTTAGACTTAACCTCTTCGTTCCTACCCAGTGTAGACTCAGACGTTCACTCTCAATAACATCTATTGCTCTTATCCTTGACGAGTCCTAGTGGTTGTGTTAGGCCTTTACCATTTGGTGAACGCTGATCATAACACTGAGTTTCTTGCAGTTCCATGTGCTCTGTCGTCAAATTCACCACGACTTCCGCAAGCCACTCATTATTTTCTTTTCCAAATCACTTCTGCGCCATCCCAATGCTCGTTTGGATCTTTCGGAGATGGTTGGCAACACTCACTTCGAACACTATATTCCCGATTCCCATCCTAAACACCTAGTGCCTGCTGAGGAAGTGAGGTGTCACATCCTCTGCACCGGTATGTCGCACCGTCATTTTGTTTTTGAGTGACCTCACCATGGGATTAGGTCAAGTATACCAGATACTCATTCAGGAGTGTGACGCCAAGGGCATCAAAGGTGTGGTCATCAGCTGCATTGAGCAAATCTCACCTTTCCCCTACAACCTCGTGAGTAAGCTTAGTTAGGTCATCTACAGTGTTTCACTAACATTTACAGATCACTCCTCATCTTTGACAAGTATCCCAACGCAGATATACTTTGGTGCCAGGTAAACTTTTTTTGTCGATTCTTGATATTCCAGCTAACCCTTACATAGGAGGAGCCATTGAATAACGGGGCGTGGACTTATGTTGGACCCCGTATTCTAACTGCCACCAACAAGACGCAGTACCACAAAGGCAAATATCTGTACTACACTGGAAGGCAGCCAACGAGCTCCATCACTACAGGTAGCAAAGTGAGTGGTTGGGCCTTTTATCTTCTACCTACTCTAATGCATGCGAACAGGCCCAGCACAAGAGAGAAATCGAGGAGTTCTTAGCCACGGCCTTTGCTTAATAGTGTACGTACGATGCTCAGTGACCATAATACATATTGTAGCGGCGCGCAAGCGCCAGTCTCCTCTTTTGATATGCTGGCATACAAGTGCTTTGGGCATAGCAATCATTAATCTCAAGAGTATTTTCAAGACCAAGATCTAGAGAGCTTACTGTGAATTAGCATTGAGCATTCTGTGAGGTTAGACAATATTTGATGGTGAAAGAGCACATGATTGACGATCAATACAGTCACGATAAAGAGATAAGATCATCTACTAGATTGACAGATGCACGTGTGGTAAGCCTAGGCCTGCCTAGGCTTACAGTTCAACTGGTTCCGCGGGATCAAACACTTTAGATACTACTAATACTAATCCATACCATCAAGCATTAATTTGCTAAAATAACACAGCGCTCTTCCCTCAAAGTGCTGTCCCTCCTGGATCTAAGTCATGACTTACATCTACAACAACAGGCCAGGGGTGACCCGGATTACATTGTTTGAACACACTGTGAGTGTTTGTATTTTCACCAGTGCACTTTTGCATTACACTGATGAAACATCCCTATCGCATCGCAGGGCAGTTTCAATGACCTCGGCTTTGACCTCGACTTTGCTTGTTACATCCTGTCTCGTACGCATATTGGTCCATGCTATGTGAGTTTTCTACTAGTGCCGTGACGATGCGATCAATCTAATTCTATCAGTGGCCAACAGAAGTACCCATATACGACTTCTGGCCTCTATCTGACGAACCCTTGGGTTATATAGCTATGAATTATCATGGCGGTCTGCTTGTGGTACCCTTAGAAAGAAAGGAATATGATGTCCTGGTACCCATTTATGGGTTCACTGTGAGTTATTGTTACTTCAGTGCTTCAAGTTCTTAAAACATCATGATACATCACCATATAGGCTCAAGATGATGGCAAAGAACTTTATGATACTGAAATGGTATCGAGAGTTCACAAAACCAAATTGATTTCTGTATGGACATGGCTTACTCGTGAGTTTTTTCTGGTGTCATACTTCTATTTCTGACTGACATGAGCAGTCGAAAAGAAATTTGATGTACAACTAGCACCTTGGCCTTTTGGTCACTATCTTACTGCTACTTTCAACAACGCTGACGACTGCAATGACAATTTTACCGACAACTTCAATGATGGCACGCACAGTGAAGCGTTCACTGATTATACTGCAGGATCCTACTACCCACAAGGGTTTGGTACATTTTTTCAATTTCAGGATATCCATCTATTGACCATGATAGGGTCTCACTATGGTTTCATACCCAGCGCCAGTATGAGCTCGCTGGCACTAGCACTGGGATCACCCCCAGCGCCAGCACAGCCGATGGTACCTGCTTCAGTACTGCCAACGGCATCATTTATGGTGCTGTCAACAGCATCATCGATGGCACAGTCAACAGCACCTTCGCCAACACCACCAGAGCCACTTCATGAGCTGATTTTGTTGCCATAAGATCTTGTTTCTCTAGACGTAATGAGGCCCACAACCAACACCTTCCCTGCAGAGGAGCTTCGCTGGACCAAAACAACCTCAGATCAGAATGCTTATTGTCAGTCTATCTTAACCGAACTAACAATCGACCACCCCTGGGCGATCATATCCCGATCAATGAAAGCTACCCTCATGGGCAGTCTCTTCACTGGACGCTATGGAAACGCCATGAGGATCATCAAAATGTCACCAATAAGGCGACAGTTCATCACCCTGTGCTTTTTGGAAAGCCTGTCAAGGAACCAATTGTCTCTTCAGGACTGTCAATGCATTGAGCGCAAGTACCTCTGTTTTTAGCCTTTGATTTCTGAACTCATTTTTGTATTCTATCCCCAGTCGACTTTAACCCAGGAATTCGCTTCCATTGGCATCACCTACAAGAAACGGTGAATGCATTATAATTGTTCCTTAATATACTAACTTAACAACGACAAGTACGATCACAAACCCAACTCCATGGTCTCCGAACTTAGAAAGGTGCTTGGTCATTGCATGAAGCCTGGCAACGATATGGGTTTTTGTGTGGATTCTCAGTCTTCACACGAGCGCATTGTCAGGATGACAGCTGTCATCGATAGCAATGTCCAAGCTATTGATGTAAGTGAATTTGACGCTCTCATGTATTTGCTTGGGTATGAATCTATTTGTAGTGGCAAGTTATTGTAGAAATAGTCAACCTACAGATGGCCAGGGAACTCTGGCATCACATGCTCTTACGTCCCACTAGTAGCCAACCTTCCAGTTGTGTTGCGGACGTCTACTGGGATCAAATTGTTGACCATGAGGGAAACCCTTCGATGACAATAATTGCTCTGATTGTTTGCTTGGTGAGTAACTTACCTACATGGCGTCTTTAACATTGATCTTTCTTTTCAAGTTTTATGAGTGGTGTCAGAAGTCACTCCGGATGCAGCTTGGCAAGACTGGTGACACCAGTGTAATCAAAATATAGCAGAATTATCCGCATCGAAGGAGCACCTCTGGTCAAGATACATGAAGCCGCTCGAGAATTGGTATACATCAAGTATTAATTTCACTCTTTCTACGTCTACTTCATGTTAATCCTACAATAGAGACTTCAACATGTATGGTGTGGACAGAGATGGCAATCGCAGGAGAGCAAATATAGGACCCATCATTCAATCCTATGCACGTCCCCTTCCATCTCAGGGGACTGTGGCCCTAGAACACTTGCAGCATGAGATCCCCATTGAATTTTTTCAGTAAATCATGCAATGTCTCTTTGTCGCTTGAAATCAAAATTTGTAATAACATTGTCCTTCTTTAACCGGTTCTCCTTCCAAATTGTAATTGAAGGCTCGAACCGGATTTTACCGGACATGAATAACAACCTATCTCGGAAATGTTTGATAGCTCTCGCGTCGGTTTACTGCCTTTGTTTTATTTTAGCAATCACAAAGCGCACACAACTAATGTCAAACATGTTGCTGATGAAGTTCCTTTTGTCCCATGAGGAGAGCCTGGACCAAGGCATACGAACAGGCGAGCATAGTCCCAGGTGAGTGATACGTGCTTGACCACAGGGGTTCCTTTTCAATGACATATTCACCATGCAGATAGCGCCCATCACCCGCTACCTCCACCTGAACGCGTATCAGTGGGTATCCAGGCTCAGCCATCATGGGCAGTGAGTTCAGTCCAGGCAGTTCCAATCACGTCAATGCCTATCGCCTCCCGAAGAAACAAAAGATTTGAGCCTCGATACTAGTACAAGCCCGCTGGAGGTAGTGGCAAAATTGGTCTTTATCTCCGCCTCTTAACGCCCTTGTGAGTGCACTTTCACTCGCTCATACGCATGATCCTGAGACATAGTAGATAATGGACGAAGATCTCGAACGTACCTTATCACCAATGAGTTTAGGCTCTCCCTCTAGCACTCCTCCCTGATCTCTCATTGTCAAGCACATACCAAATGTTTTCAGAGTTCCAAGTCCTATAACAGAACCTCCAAGAAGCTCTCAAGACAGCAGTATGGACCTCTCAAGTGACGCACAAGATGAGAAGCAAATTGAAGACGATATTCACCACCCAGGGGATACTGGCAGTTTACCTGCACAACCCAGTACCCCTATCTCAATGCCTGCGCCCCTATGTTCCAATCCTCCACTTCAAACACCTACATTCATTTGTGCACCGTACATGCGGATCAAGAATGATAACGATGCTGGCGTCAGAGATATCGTTTTCAGCTCAGTCAGTGAACGAATGATTGTCGCGCATCCTTTTCCTACATGATAGAACAATGGCGTGCAGACCCCAAAGTTGTTGCTACAGCAACTCCTGGGACGGCTGTCAGAGATTTTGTGCGGCCTCTTAAACTGTATTTAGTATCGGGCACTGATTGTTTCCTCCTTTAGCAACCCATGCCACCTCCTGGACCTCACCGGGAGTCATCCATCATGCCTGCCCCATATACTGATTCCCATCCCTCAAGCCAAGTAGAATCCGACCAATCGCAAGTTCCCTCCCAGAAACGAAGCCCCCCACACTCAAGAAACCCACTCGACTACTTCAACCTGAGACAATGATTCCACTCATGAACACAATCTACCGCCAGCATTCCAAATATAACTGTCGAACCACCTGTATGTGTTTCTGATATGAGACATATTTGCTGTTTACTTTTTTTTTTTTTTTTTTGTATCTATAGTCCAATGAGGCTTCGACGCCGTCTGAGCACACACATCTGTCACATCTGGAGCTTCTGAGTCCTCATCGGCCGCTTCCTCTGGCTCAGAGTCATGAAGAACGGGATCAGTCAAGGGTGCCTGAAGGTCGATCTGGAGATGCACATGGTGTTTATCGCTCAAGTACGGCTGCACAGGCACAGCCTTCATGGCCAGAAGCACCAGGACGTGAATGTGAACACAATCAGGACAGGGACTCCCAATCTCAATCGCAATATTCTCGCTCAAGAAGCCAAGGACCTATATAAGACCATGCAAAGCCTTGCAAGGGCGTGTTAAGACCAGTGCCTGACTTGGATATCTGTCAAGTCCGATGTCTGGTCCGGTAAACTAAATACCAGAATTCCGTGAATTCCTCATTCTAGAACTTCTGGGATTTTTAGCAGGTAGGGTTTTCTTGCGATTCAAAAACATTGATTACAGTCCCCAAAGGCGCTTGTATCTTCCAATGTCCTTGAATTCACCCCATCTCCATGCTCAGAACCTTACCTGCACCTGTCCTCTCTGTCACACCCGATGCAGTGAAAGGTCTTCAAGGACAAGATGCCCTTTCAGCTCTCTGGACTAGTAAATTTTGTCTGCATTATCGGTTAGCTTTCTAACTCTCTTTCTAGTTTTTACAAAGTGCAAAGAGTCACAACCATCATCTAGGTTCCTTCTACCGCCACTTCCCCCGCCCGCACTAATCATGAAACTTTAAGCATAAGCGCAACAGTCGGTCCCACAGTCCAAGCAACATTCGTCGTCGCCAGTACCTTTGAGGGAGACTATGAGACCACTGATACGGATGACTTCCTCCAAGGATATGGACGCTGAGGACGAAGGCCGCAAAGACAAGCAAACCGTGACTGGGCTACTATATGGGGCTGCACTGGAAGCTTAGCACGAACCTGACCTCTTCGCAAAGGTTTCCAAGTGTTCGTGCTCGAATGTCAATTATGTAGAAGGTGTCCTAGTCATTACCTACACGCTCGCCCTTAGGGACATGAGATAACAGGACAATACCAAGAACCTTGAATATTACAGCCAAGAATGTGTGCAAAGGGCCGCCAAAGTAATTGCATAAGTCCTCCGATACCATTGCCAATGGTATGTGATAAGAGTGCAAGTGAAGGCAACCGAAGGTGTGACATGTTAACCTCAGGTCAAAATGGCACCCGAGGGGCCTATGACAGCGATATTACAGCCAAGTGATCAAACATACTCATTCAATAACTATATAGCATGCCATGGCCAAGTCCTTCAATACCATTGCCAATATGTGAGAAAAGTGCAAGTGAAGGCAACCAAAGGTGTGACAAAATAACCTCTGGTCAAAATGTCACCCAAGAGGCCTGTGACAGCAGGACCATACCAGGAGTCGTAGATATTACAGCCAAGTGATAGAACACAATCATTCAATAACTACATGGCATGCCATGGCCAAGTCCTCCAATACCATTGCCAATATGTGAGAAAAGTGCAAGTGCAGGCAACCAAAGGTGTGACATGATAACCTCTGGTCAAAATGTCGCCCAAGGGGTCTGTGGTGCATCAGTAAATTCGCACAATCCTTGTGCTCGCTTGTTTCGAAAATTGAGACTTAATTTCACTTGTTCACTTGTGCCAAGTAACCAAGGAGGCGCATGTCGCACAAAAGCCGAAAAGTAGTATAAGAGCACAAGTTGAACACACAAACATGAAAAGTAACTGACGAACGACAAAGTTGGCAAGTATAAAATTGTGTAGTCAATGATACTGTGCTATGAAGTAGTAGGCTGCCCGCACCAATACTACTAGTACCTCATCCCTGACCGGCGGATTGATCTGCATGATGCTAACTAGTACATTAGGCCTGGGGCTTGCTTCCTCCGAGTCTGCGCAATAAGACAAGTACCGATAGCGTCACTGGCAGCATCCTGGAGCCTTGAGAATCTTGGTGAAGTACTGAGCACCCTCTACCTTGAACATGGCCTCGAAGTAAGGTTTGTCAAGAGGGGGGAGATGCTAGGTGTAATTAGATGATCTGGCCATTAGCAACAGACTGAGGATTGAATTGAGGACTAACCTGAATGTTCTGCCATAAGGCAGCAATGTCATGCGCAGCGGTCATGATGCTATCTCGAAGGCATGGTGATCGGCATATTTGTTGACGTAGAACAAGCGGAAAGCATCATAGGAGTGATAATACTTGAGGGAATTGGGAATGAAATCGGAACCGTAGACAGGGATTAGATGTGCTGCGCGGTAGACTGTATCAATATGAATCACGGTGAGGTTTGGGGAGTCGTCGTCATGAACACTGGGACACACTATCCACATGCCAGTGTCCTCGTCAGTGCAGTCGCCGACCTTGTCAAACCAATGAACGAGAGTGCAGGGATATAATTCCCAGTCATGTTTGAATGAAAAGAAGGACTTGATTCTTGCAACTTCAAGTCCTTGCATCCCTTCAGCACCCGGATTGGTGTTGATGAACACACAATCATTACGGGCGTAGACATTCCGCCAGAGTGGACACACACGAATCTGTTCACGTCACATGCCGCCAACGCCGCTCGGATCACTGGGGGCATAGAACGTCGCAGCAGCAGAATTGAAGATGTAGAGTTTGCCCTCATGTCGAGGGCAGCCAGCAGCAGGTACATCTTCGGGGTCTCGGGGATCATTAGGGAAGAGTTGGGAGAAAAGGAAGTATCAGATGAGGCGTCAGAGGTGTGGAACGTCAACCTCCACTGCTAATTCTGCTACCGTCCGTGCCTGTTTACATTCTGTGAAAATCATGATGAGTATTGAGAACAATTATATCACAATATCACTCACAGGGGTCTTTGCGAGCTGCACAAAAGCAAGTACAGTCAGACCATCAACAGCTTCACTGTCGTCAATGCTGTCTTCTGTTGGCAGTACAACAGGAGGAGCACCTGCCAGCGCTGGTGGTTGATCTTCATGCCCTACAACCGTAAATAAGTATGCGAGAAGACAATTAGATATGGAAGTACTTACGGAGAGCGGCCACAGCTCATGATAACACTGAGCCAACAAGCATCCCTCGTGTCGCAAAGTCTACATGAGACGCTGCAAGCTTGTCGAGGCGTTGGTTGGTCAAAAGCATTTGACCGAGGGCGTTGTTCTTGCTGGACCACCGCCAGGGATTCTTCACAGCTTTGATATGCTTGGATTCCGTGATCGACGAACATAATCCGTTCGGGGCGCCAAAGAGTCGGATCATGTCTGCATAATGGCACATTGAGTGCTGGCGAGGGAGCGAGAAGTGAGAGACTGTGCCTGTGGTTTCGAATATCTGGCGATAGCGGTGAAACCGAACCAATGCATCTTGAATTTGAAGCATGGTACATTCGGTAACGACATTGTGCCAAACGAGATAGCAAAATTCTAATAGTGCGCGAAATGCACGCACCATATCTCGAGGTACGTGGCCTTTGATAGCCGGAAGGAATACCTTCATGAGTGATTTTGAATTGTCACCCGTCCACTGTTTGAAGTCGCGGCCTTCAGGGAATCGCCGGAGGCCAGGAACAATGCTACAGCAGCAATTCTGACTTTTCATTAGACAATATCATTAAACTAATTAGACGTCACGTACCTGCGATCTACGTCGCTCATGATCTCGTCTCCTCATTTGGTCCCATGTGTGATTCTAAGGTACTTTACTACCCAGTCCACGAGATGGTCCTTGAAAGCGCCTTTGATCAGTTGGTGGAGGAGATCAAAGGACAGCAATTGATAAATATCGGCCCAGGGGAAGTCGTTTGTGAATGGCTGCATAAAATAGATTAGTATGTAATTAGAGAGCAGGTGGTTCCACTCACGACAACAACACTTATGTTACCATACTCATGCCATAACGTATCTGAATGCACGTTTTCATGTATCATTAGGTCGGTGTGTTCCCGACAGCGATGCATACCACCACCATCAAGGTTTGTTCGAATTGCGAGACATCTACAATAATTGTCAGTAGAAGTAGTGAGTGATTGCAAGTTCAAATACTCACTTTGGGCACCAATTTTTAACAGTGCAGGACAGCACCAGTTGCTCCTCGTAGTCTGCGATATAGGGTCCCAGACCGTATATGACATGTCGAAAATGACCATCTGGACAGCGCACGACCTCGTAATCAGTCATCGCAGGCTTGAGACTGGCGAGAATTAGGGAGAGCGAGCGGTGGAACAACTGGCGACGAAATGTACGAAATGTGTCATCATGAGTATATTTCCTATTAGCTGTAGCATAGATCAGATGAAGGGCGATGAGATTTCAAATGTTAACATGTACTTTTGGGTATAGAGAGGAAACCAATGACGACGAGAGCATCGCGGTGTGCGCGCTGCACATTGTTATGTACATTACCAATTGATGCATACAACGGATAGTACTCATTGTTGCCTGTACCGACGGAGACAGTAGTCTTGTCGCTACCGAGAATGATCGGAATGAACATCGATCCATGCGTATTGTGATCATTCGATATGTCATCCTGACAAGACATTAGTTATGCCTGAGTTATAACAACGAATCAAATACTTACAGCCTGCTGCCATGCCCAGTCTCCAGACATAAAGTCTTTCCATCGGCATGTGTTATCCGACGTGTCATACTCTCGGAACAGCGCATAGTCAATCTCACCCTTGTAGGTAGGGTTTGCTAGCATATTATGCACCATCAAGCGGGGGTCCCTATACCAGACTTCATATTCATTGTCCATCCATGGCGGGACATTATCCTCAGAGCGTTCCCCCACGTACTGAACTGAGAGACATTGCCAGGGGACATCGCCAAGTTCGGTGGTGTTGATGACCTTGTGTAGATCCTTGTGATCGGCGAACGGAGGGGAGTCGTTGTGTTTTGCCAGCATCACAGCCATTAAATCGAACAGGAAATCTGAAGCTGTGTGAGACATATGACATTGTTTGAACGTGAATTCCGCTGTTGCAAATTCTACGTCGTTGTGATACAGGCTCCAATCATGAGGAGACTTTGGTGGTGGAAGAGTTGGTGGCATGCCGGGTGGCAGAAACACACCGTCAGCCGTGCACGGTCATCCTGAGAACATACTTAAGTTAAAAACACAAACCACAGACTGGAATGTACTTGCCATTGAGGAGCGAGTGGTACGTGTGATAGTATCGCCCACTCGCATCTGTGAATTCTGCCTCTGGGGGGTTTGGATCCTCGTCACCAGCCATTGGAACAGGTGATGACTGCAGTGGCAGTGAGAGCTCTGGAGGTGGCATTGAGAAATTGGGAGGTGGCGGCGAGAAGTCTGGAGGTGGCGGCGAGAAATCTGGTGGGGGAGGCGAAACATCACGAGGTGGAGATGGTAACTGGTGCGGTAGGGGAAGATCCTCAAGGGGTGGTCCTAAAGCAGGCACAACATTGTGATTTGGGTGGACTGCACCCATATGTTGAGTGCGGCCTGAACGGTTTCGAAACCAGCACATACAGCCGGGAAATTGACATTCAAGCTGAAAGATGTTGTGAGTAGGGCGGATACTAGGCATAGTATTGGGTAGTATGGTGAATGCGAAGGGATAAATGACATTGCGCTGAGAAATTGCCGGTGATTTTGAGGCTCCAAGACTAGTATATTACATTTACTAGTAGGGTCAATGTATTATTCAGAGTCAGCTTTGGCTGCAAATTTTGAAGACATGACGAAACTCACCTTTGTCTCGTAACCCACCGCCTTCGACTTTCTTCAGCCTCCCAAGCCCTTCATCAGTATAATGTCCCAATCTACCACAGTTCCAAACCGTATGGTGACTCGTGCTAAAAACGCTACTCAGCATCCTGGACACATTTTGACTGCGGGTCGTGTAAAAAGACATACCATTGCTCAGAAAGCTGCTGATGACCAGCGTGAACAAGAGGAAATGGAGGCAAGTGAAGCTGCTGTTCAGGAAGGTTATCAGTGTATTGCTACTTTACAGGCCAAGATGCAGGCAGATGAAGATGCCGCACGGGTTGACGCACCTAAGCCCAAGCGTCCCCATGCACGCGCTGTAAAAAGGGTGCAAAGGCCATGGAGACCTCAACGTTGACCACAGCTCTCAGGAAGCCTGAGGCAGGCGCAGAAATTGCTGCTGATCAGGTCATTGGCACCAACGGCAAGGCTGGTGGTGGGCGTGGAGGTAGAAAGGTAGCAGCCAGTGCTAATGTGGAACACCCTGCAAGTGGTGAAGAGTTGAACATGCCAGTGCCGGGGGCAGCCAGGGGGAAAAAACCATTCAAGCAGGTGGTGAGGGATGCGATTCAAGCAGTTGTAGACGCTGATATTAGTATTGATGGATCAACAATAACAAAGGCACGTGATGGAGATATCACGTCTGACACGTGAGTGTCTTACCTTAACAGTCACAATGAAGCTCCTCCTGACTGAAACCGCACTTTTTTTCTTCAATCTTTCAATACTCAATGATGATGCTAAAAGCCCTAAGAAATTTGCACTTGCTGGATGTATCCCAGGTTGGATGTCAACTATTCCGGCCACCATATATGGGCCAGCCTCCAAGGCAAATCCCTCTACCGGCACGTCTT
The DNA here is from genome assembly GCF_016628075.1 of Suillus paluster. Classification (NCBI taxonomy): domain Eukaryota; kingdom Fungi; phylum Basidiomycota; class Agaricomycetes; order Boletales; family Suillaceae; genus Suillus; species Suillus paluster. The sequence continues at coordinate 79,722 of NW_024537662.1, forward strand.
CCATCCAGCGGTCCAACATATCCAGCTCTGCTCCCCTTTCTAAACTCACAAAGGGGAGCACTATGAGTAGCAACAGCACACCCCCACTCATGCCCATCAGTACTCCTGATCCCGAAGGCCACATGGGGTCTACTTACTCAAGTCTGTTTGCAGATGACGACTTTGATGACGATGAGCCCTCAACAGCTTTTACAAACCAAGGATTTATGGTGAGTCTAATCACATTTATATTCTAATTCAATGCAATTTTAACCCCACCACAGGGTATTCAAATTAGTTCCAAGGCCTTCAAGAAGGTGGTGCCTCCGAATGTTGCACATCGTGACACAATCCTGGTACCTGATCAGTTCGATGCCATTGAAAATTTTGACAATGACTTCCTCACTGGCATGCATTCAGATATCGATGATGGGGCAGATCCCATCGCGGCCGATTTTACACAGCCTACCTCCCTAGTGGACTACAATTCTGATTCTGACTCTGAGCTACATTCTTCAGCCCATGAATCTGACCTTGAGCCCCCACCCCTCGCACAGAAACCCAGCTCTTGTCGCCCTGTTTTAGTAGACTTCGGCTCGCAGCCAGCAAGTCAAAAGCGGAAATCGACATATCTTGATGCAGACGACGACTTAATGACACCGTCATCTGAAGTTGAAATCATGGAGAGGCCCGATGCCATTATCTGAGTCAAGACCGAACCTACTGAACCAGTATCTCTGCACCAGCTGATGTCTGCGGTATGCTTCTCATTCCTCATTATGCTAACATTTTACTGACTATGATATGTTAGACTGGCATCACTGCCACACTCAAAGCCCCTGCAGCAAAGCGGCTGAAGTCCTCCATTCCAGACACTCAGACCGCTGCCCCTCGTACCAGCGCTGCATCATCCAAGGCAACAAAGCCACCAGTGGAGGTCCTCCATCGTTCTCTCTACAGGATGTGCCACCTTCCTGACGGATATTTGACAGGAAACAAGTGGAAGAGAGAGTTCATCCTGACTGTCCTTCGCTGTGTTGGCGATCTTGAAGAAGTATGGACCATTACTGACATAGATTTATGCCGTGTCCTGCAGTCAGTCTGGAATGGTGTCTACAAGGGTAAAATTCAACACACGGTCACTGTTGATGGGCCCATTATCTCCGTGGTAGGTGCTTTTTTGGATGCTACTGAAATCTGATTGATTTTTTTATTAGTCTCCAGCGGTTGTCAGATTGGTGCAACGCCCTCTCCCAGTCTGCCCTCATTGTATACGCACTCTTCCTGATCTCACAGGACAATCTCACTACTGATAAGGACCGCCAAGACTTTTCACACACCCTCCTTAAGGACTATGCCTTCTTGTATGGGGAAATAACAGACGACAGAGAGAGGTTGTACCCATTCAAGTCTGATCTTATCTTGCAGGTCCTTGTGCACCACATGACTTCTTCGCTTAATGCCATCAACTTGACGCTGGATACTAATTCAGGGCTGGGGAAAGGCATTCTTTCTCTTGTCATGGCAGCGGTGCGTGTTTTTTTTCATCTGCTCATACAGCTGGCTCATTCTCCATGTTTCAGGTTGAACGCGCTGTCAAGCTTTTGGCTGAGGGACACATGATCTTGAGCGAGATTGACACCACCCACAGAGGCAGAGGCAAAGCTCCCCAGGTGCATAACAATCCATGGGAAAGGACAGCACTATTCCACTGGCATTTTCGGATGCCAATTATGGCCAGATCACCCGGTCTTACTTAGCCGCTATTGAACGTCAGCCAGAGTCGGTCCTTCTCGAGATCTCGGAGCTCGCACTGAGCATTGCCATGAAGAGGTCTGGCGTGCCGACAGACATGAATGGCGAGGAATCTCAGGATGAGCACGCTCTCATCTGCTAGATGCAAGTGGTGCGCTGTCCTTCATTTTGTAGTCTAGCTCGCGACTGACTATTATTTGTTATCAGTACTACTACTCTACTATGCACCCTCGTTCTTCATGTGCTGTCTCGTCATCACCGCCGCTACTAATATTAATATTGTCGTCATGCATCCCCTTCGTCACGCCACATCTCAATTTCTCATTTTTCGCTCCATATTATTACCTTGCATTTAATGATACTTGGCAGTACTTGTTCTATACTTGCTCTCCCTTTTTTGCCTGTATCTTACTTTTCTGTGTACCGTTGAATTAGCTTGTCTGCTTGCCTAGCTTTAAATGCAGTGTTTTCATCATGTTTTCTCAAACCGAGTGTGAACAAGTACACGCAATTTTAATAAGGAGAAATAAGGTCGCATGCTTGTGTCTACTTGCTACTACTTGTGCTGCAGTCCATTCTCTTGAGCAAGCATGGAAAAAGGTAAAATAAGTACAAAAAAAGGTGCAACAAGAGGGAGGGGTCTACTTTCCGAGCTTGTGCAGCTTGTGACAAATGGACATTACCTGTCCTTGTGTGCAGCTTGTCCGTCCTTCCATGGGAAAATAAGTGGGACAAGTGACGGAAAAGGCAATCAAGCAATGTGAGAATTTACTGATGTGGCAGAACCATACCAATAGTCAAAATTCTGAGAGTCCAGACGATAGAAAGTAGCCATTCAACAACTATGTAATATTGCATGGTCAATGATTGACAAGGTTAATCCTGATGTATCTTTGTTATGGCGTCTTATCAAATGTGACTAGACATACCGAGGTCTCGGCGATTTCCTGATGAGTACATGAAGCAGTCACTCATATCGCGGGCATGCAGGAGTATATAGCACAAAATATTCACAACTCTCACAAAGGTTCTTTTCATAAGACATCAAGAAACATTCAATTATATTACCAACACTAGTAGATAAGACAATACTATCTATGCTCTTTACCGATTATGTATGTTGAGCGCGTCTAAGATTAAATGATATTAGCACCATGCAACTTGCAGCATACAAAAAACTTACTTTGTTGGCCTGCCGGTGTCGTTGTCATGCTCTCTTGCATTGAAAGGTTTTTGCACTCGGCGGCACCCCTCCGGGAGTGGCTCAAATTGATTAGCTGAGGTAGGTGCGGTGAGTTGTTGTGGACGCTTTCCACGAGAGGCTGAGTTCCAGCATCAACTGGCAAAGTCAGTGCTTCGTCCTGTGTCTCAGAACCTCCAACAAGGGGGGTTGCAGGAGGAACAGGAGGAAGAAAGACGTCAGGATGAGCGCTAGTGTCATTAGAAGTATTGACAGGGACGGTAGTTGCAGGAGGAACCGAAGGGAGAAAGACTTGGAGATGAGCACTAGTGTAAGCATTGATAGGGAGGGTAGTTGCAGGAGGGACCGGAGGTAGAGAGACTTGGGGATAAGTGCTGGTGTTATTGGAATCGTTGATAGGGGGGGAGTTGCAGGAGGAACCGGAGGGAGAAAGATTTCGGGATAAGCACTACTGTTATTAGAAGTATTGATAGAGGGTCGAGTAAGATTAAGAGGAGGGTTGTCCAAAATGCTGATGTTGAAATTCAGGTCATTGATGAGAGCGATAAATGCATCGTGGTCAAATGCAGAGGGGTCCGCATCATGGTTGTTGAATGAATTAAAGTGGGAATCACTAGGGAGCTGAAGACCAGGTGTCAATGATGCATCACGTGAGAGTGGCGTACCTCCAGGTGTGTTTTCAATGTCCGACGTGCCGTCTGTTAGCCACCAGCTTTGCCGCCGTTCTCCGCCGTTCTTGCCGTAGTGCGTGCCGGACTTTTCTGCGCCGGAGGGGCGGCTTCAGGGATGTTCTCCTAATTTTAGGCTACTTGAGAACACTAAATAACTTACATGAATAATAATAGGTACAACGACAAAACTTGAACAAAAAAACAAATCCTCCCGCCACCTGTAGAGTACCCGACAATTGTCGATCACATCGAGCATTTCCCGTGCTACACACTGCTGCTAGTTGACACATGCACGCGATCCTGGAAAGCAATAGAAGTCATGGCGGTTGCTGCATCAGAATCGTCTACGAGCTTAGCGTTGTATTCCCGAACGCTAAGGATCAAGTGTGGTCCCAGCACAAACATCTGCACGAGGAAGAAAATTTGAGTGATACCGCCAAAAATCTGACGTTCCAAAGAATATGGATATGCGTCCTATAGAAACAATGAACTATGGTCGCATGCAGAGGTCAGTGACAGATCAACATACCACTGAGATTGTTGAAAACGAATAACCGAACTGGAAGCAAGAACCAGCAACAAAGCTAAGTTAGCGCGTGCGAAGCTTCAGTGAAACGGAACAACCACATTCACATCACAACTTCACAAGCTCACCTCGTAAAGTAGACCACGTGAGTTTTCATCAACACCGTAAAACAGTCCCCGATAATCCCTCCTGTAGATGATCGTCGCAGTTCACGAAAATGTTTTACAGCAATCCAGACTGCGAGCCCCAGTGTGAGGACCTCCCATACAGTGGTGAGTATCCAAGTCAAGGGACTCAGAAGTTGGTCATTTCCCCCATAGTCAATAGCACACTCATAGGCGCCAAAGAGAATGTACACCTCTGGCATTCGTCAATGAGCCTCATGGTCTTCAGTATTTCACCCATAATTGAGCTTACTTCCTGAGGCATGCCTAGTTTTTATTCCGTTTGTCACTCCATTGGCGATGTTGACAGCCAGTAAGACGACAATGAGAAGTATCAGCACCTTTCTAGATCGCTGATACATAGCATGTAACCGGGTTATCATGATGACTTGCATGATATACCAGTGAGCCAGTATCACTGAGGGGTTGCAGCTGCATGGCTCACCGCCCGTCATTGCAAACACGACGATATTTGTCCACTCTATTGCGAGGAACCTGATACGGCCTGACGAATCCAGTTAATGATCAGCCTCGAAAGATTAGACTCCGGACAGACTCACAGCTGTGGGAGTCATTATATTGAGCAAACGAGCGGGTCAAGTCACTCACCCCTACATGGGAGTGCAATTAATTGGATGGGAATGGCAGCAACCGGGGCAAAATACTCACTGCATCTGTCATTGGGATGGTCCGAGCTGCAGCTGTATGCCGTAGGTCAGAAGACATAAACACTTTGTATGTGAGGAAACATACCCAGCATGTCGGTGCTGATTGTGGGAGATGACTGATTAGCACAACGACAATTGCCTAGCCTTGCAAACATACACAGCATATAATATTCCAACATAGCGCACCTAGAAAATTCGAGTCAGCCCAACTTGCCAACCACACGTGTTACGCAAGCTACATACACTGAGATACAGGACGGTCATTAGGGACCAGCGTTGCCTCTGTTGCGAATTGTTATCTAGTTCTTCTGATGTGAAACTCTACTCACCCAGACCAGTTCGACCTATACAACGATTCTTAGCGAAATGACTGCTTCGGGGGCATCAACGTACCTCTTGTCCGAATGTTAGCACTGATGATACGGTAAGGACATCCGACATCGGTGATTTTGAGAAGTATTTTGCTCACTGCAATCATATATCACCCCAGCGGAGCCGGCAACTGCGGAGCCGCAGCCAAGCTTAGATCAATACATCATCTGACTGGCTCTCCACAAACCTGTAAAATAGCTGTAAATGAGACCCGAATTCATGGCTGGCAACCAGATGGGATTATTTGAGACGACAGTCATACTGTTAGAGGATGGGTATGAAGAGGCGAACTTTGTAGACATATAATGATGGCGGAGCAGGAGGCTGGACTTGCCGTACACACACACTTCTAGGATTTCATCAAACATTGATCATCTAAACATTATCATCGCTCATGACAGGAAGATAAGCCGCGCCTTACGAGCGTCTCCTGGCCTAGACAAGGTCATGCTTGCAACTCTGACGAAATCCGATGCAAAAACGCCTATGCACAAATAAATGGATCATGCAATTAATGCCATCGGTGTTTTGGATACTGCTAAGTAGGATGGGTGGTGAGGACTTGTGGCAAGTTCAAGTTGTATGGCCCATACTATACAGCATATCGGGTTAGACTCGTAACCAGTTTGACTATGCAGAGTATGTGGTGCCCTGTTCCAACTAGTTATGGAAATATCGAGTCGCACATTGAGCATAGTGAAAACGAGTCAAATTCTACACATGAGTAGACTTTGTCGGAAATTTCCTAAGTCGGTTGCAACCACATGCCTTTGAGACTCGGTTCTAACCGTATTGATACCGAGTCGAGATGTTAGCATCAGTTAACTACTAATTATTCACGGTTATGGTGACACACAGGTGGTTCAAACGTTCACTTTCCACCCCTCCTACCTCATTTTAGCAATATATGCTGCAGAACAACTTCCCCGAACTTTGGATCATCCTGCTTGAGATCTTGCAATCCGTAACTTCATTAGTCATTCAACATCAGCGGGGCGCGGGATGCATCAGAAGGGCGCGGGAAGGGCGGGCGGTATGCAACAAGCCTAGCCTCCAAAGAGGGGGACACTGTGACCTCGTCAAGTCTCATCTCATCTCAGCCGTTCCCAAGTTCAGCTGCTTTCATTCTCGACAGGCTGCAAGGTGTTCGAAGCCAAATTAGCCAATGACGAACTGCCGTTGATAAATTAATCTACAGCTGTGTTATTGGCTAATCTGGATTGGGTCTGGATGAGGACTGCCTGCAGGGAGACTGAACCACGTCGTCGGGAAAGCAGATTGCGCTTCCTGTTCATGTTGAACCCGAAGTGTATTTTGAAAACGAGCGGACGTTCTTGGCAGGACTTGTGTTTCAGGTGGAGCACGTTAACTCATGTTTACCGTTGGTTTACCGTACAATGGCTCAGCTTTTCAGCTCAATTCATCTTAGCTGCGCCGCTCGCCATTTCCCACTCAGCTATCATCTTTGTCACACTGTCCCGAGTGATCTGCCTGCAGACGCAATCGGTGGAAGGAATCTAGTACAGCCCACTGATTCTTTGCTTTGTGTTGTTTGCTGCGCCAGGCGTCAACATTAGGAACGGCTATCTGCCTTCTATAGGGCTGGCTAGGGAAGACTAGTCAACATTGGGCCAGGGTGATAAAGATGTGATGGCATGGCTCAGGAGCAAATTGGGGCGAGGTGTGTCGTATTTATTGCCAGCTTCGCATGTACATATGCGGCATATTTTGATACCTGACCATTGCAATTCATTCGTGTCGTTTAAAGTTTATGATGCGAACATGCCAATGCAGTACTAGTGACTCCTTGGAGGCGCAGAATTTGATACACGTGTACTGCGCGATTTGATGGATGAGGGCAGAGATTACTCAGGGAAGCAAAGTGAGCGGAGATTATCTCTGAGCAATTGGTAACAAGACCACACACACGAAGCTATAAGTAAAGGACTCGCGTTGTTAGCAGACAACAACAAACCCCAAATACCTTCAACCTATCCATTGCAATATGTACACTGTAAGACTGGCTTCTTGCAGCACATTTCGTATCTTATCCTAATATGTGTTCGCAGGCCACTCAAGTGCCTGTTTCTCAAGCGGCGTGCGGCTCTAGCACCTGCCAGTGCGGCGACGCGTGAGCGGCACTATCTTTTATTACTCTTGTCCACGCAGTCTGATTCAGAATGCGTAGGTGCGCATGCGAGGCGGGAAAGTGCAAGTGCTGAGGAACTACAGCGCCCACCATGTATCAATTCAGTCTTCGTGATTGCTTGGAATCGACGTATCATTGTATGTTTGTTGTACAAATGATTATCATCATGACGGAGAGATGTGAAGTTTGAATGTTGTGAAGTTGTAACGATGATCTACTCTACTGCTAATCGGCAATGACAGAAAGTACTCTAATTGACCTTTCATCTCTCTCCCCGGTCCGGTTTACGCCCCAACTTCAGCATACATCCCCTATACTTCATAAATGTGCGGCGGGGATAGCGCGTGAGCCATGGAGTCACGAACCCAATTGAATATCAAAAAGGAAAAATGCTAGCAGACTCACCTTCGAGCACTTGCTGGAGCGTGACCGCGGCAACAACACCCGTATTACGGTGGATCTTATGCAAGACGACCTAACAGCGCTCAAGAAGCAGTAGTAAATCGCGTCAACAAGATACGCCACGACAGACGGAAATCACCAGGCCATAACAGGGTGGATCTCAATATGGATGTGACACTTACTGGGAGAGACCACATCAGGCCAATGGACTCCAGTGACGCCGTCGAGAATGGTAGCTTCAAAGCATGTCCAGGCGAGGCACCAGGAAACCTTGGTAAGTGAAGAGAAAACACGGTCTTACCAAAGCTGTACTGGTTTCATCAAAAGCAACCAGTTGGACAATCAGTATGTGGCGTTCTCCGCCGATATTGCTTGACCAAGAGCTTTTAGCATGCTGGGAGCACACGTTGACTGAATTTTTTGCTGTCTCATAAGCCTTTGTAAAACCAAGTTCATTTGAATTGCGGGGGACGCAACCTAGTAATCACTGGCGCAGTGGTTGTACTCGAGTTAGCACAAAAGTTCCACACCCGAGGATGTGGCTAACCCACTTCGGCACACATGATTACCTCAGAGATGGAGACGGGGCATGCACTGTGCTAAGTTCTTTCAAATATTCAGGTAGCTTATGCGGATTTCAACTCAGTAAGCGGTGATTGACTGTAGGCGTGAAGGTAGGCACTGACCTCGGATGATGGGCTCATGATGATGAAATACAAGCAGCAGAGGTTCATGGTGCGGGAAAATGAAATGCAAGTCATACGCTGGCAACATGCCCGTTGTACGCTCTATGGATACGAAAACGAAAGAATATGTTACAATCCAGGTAGTCACATACACGGAGAATGTCAGAAAACAAGTCATAGCCCACGAATCACGCGGCGATGCTAATCAAGGATGCCAGATTCTCTGCATCCATGTCACGTCTTCGAGGGACTATCCGACACGGAAATTTCACGGGACGCCTGCTACCGGTCAGCATTACACGCGCCAGTACCTGTAGGAGATACATACGACGCCACCCCGGAGGTCCACCGAGGTTCAAAATCGATATCTTTTCCGCTTGCGTCCTTAGCTTTCAAGAAATCAAAGACAGCGAGCATGGAAGCGATCGCAGACCATAGAGACGCGTCTGCAATGTGACGCCCCACACATATGCGTCGGCCCCAGCCCCAGATGGGAGTGACTTGATCGTCGTTCAGATCGCCAGAAGGTGTGAAGAATCGTTCGGGCTTGAATTCGAAAGGAGCAGGGTATTTGGTTGCGTCGTGCGTCATTGCCCTGGGAACAGGGATGGTGAGAGGGAAAGAGTTATTTTCAAGATTTTTCGTACCAGACGTTCGTTACGATAGTTATTCCTGATTGAGAGCATGTAAGAAGGTCAAAATATCGTCACTCAAGTCCTCTGCTCACCTTTCGGGATGAAGTATCCTTCATACACGTCATCGTTCACAGCAGCGTGAGGTACGGCTGTGGAATTGTCATCAAAGGGATCGCCAATCATAAATTTGCCACAGGCGCCTTACAGAGAGGTACAATCGGATAGAACCTCAATGTTTCGCGTAGGACAGCTTCAAGGTATGGCATAGAAGGGCGATCGCCAAAGTCGGGGAGTCTGTCAGATCCTACGACATGATCTATTTCGGCTTGAGCGCGTTTCTGAACTTCTGGATTGAGAACCATCGCTTGTATAAAGACAAGCAGAGTCGAATGTGTCTTAGGTCATGAAATCAAAGGTTGTTAACAAGCAAACGTTGTTTGCGGACTCACAGTCTCAGAACCAGCTGGAAACACAGTCAACTAATATCGCATGTAGATGAGAAATGAACTAACCCCCGAACGCAGTGGCACTAGACTCTTTGATTGCTAACTCAAAGGATGCGTCGCCTTGGAATCGCGCGAGTCCTTCGGAGACCATGGAAGGGGCAGACAACCCAGAGGACTAAACGCCTAAGCAGAACATCAAGCGCCTCAGAAGGTATGTACTTACAATTCTATCGAGCGCATATTCGAACGGTTTCTCAACCATATCATTGAGTACGCTCTTCAGTTCTAAAGCATGACGCTTGAATGATGCTCCGGGGAACCAGGCAGGGATTAAAGTCACTATGTTTGTGTTTTATCAAGGTAATCATCTCGAAACTGCGAACACCACCTACAGGCAGGATAGGAGTCAATGATAGCCGCCTTGCTTGGGGTCTCAGCATGAATAATTCTATCCATTGCCCCCCGAATCATGGAAATGAGGGGATCATCGGGCTTTGTTTCGTAGTCATAAACAGCAGACATGATGATGGATGCTGAGTGCGTTTCTAGATGCAGTTCATAGTTAGCCGGTTCATGGAGAAGATCGACCAGGAGCTGGTGCGCCTGGCGAAGCTGCATAGGTCGGTAGATAACAGCGGCTTCAGGGCGGAAGGCCTGATGGAATATTCGTCTAAGATATGGGCTGCATAAACAACCCCAACGAGCGCACAACCTATGCTTACCTGTGCCTACGCCAAGCATCACCGTAGCTTCGCATGACCGTCCTAAATGAAATACCAAACCTTGAAGAGCAACAGTATGAGTAGGTCTTACAACACGAGATCACGTTACTTGCAATTCCATTGTAGCATAACGGGGTCTGTCAGAATAATTGCTTGAGCGCTGCTCAAGAAGCGCTCGCGCTACCTTCTCAGAATTCAAGATGATGACATCTTGGTTGAGGATACGAGAGTATATGATGTCGCCTAGAACTCTGTCAAATACTGACTGGAAATCTCGCAGAATGGCAGAGGCAGACCATAGATATCACTCCATTCTTTGTACGTGATCCAAGGAAAATCGGTGTTCATGCGATGTAGGTTGCCGATGATGGGCAGGGGTTTTGGACCAGGAGGTAAAGGGAGGTGTCCCTGCGCTTTCTTCTTGGTGGAACTTGTCGTTACACCGATTATGGCAAGGAGAGCCACGACCAAAGCTCCATGTGCTAGGTCCATGACAAAATTCGGGGGAAACGTGAGAGAAGGTCAAGTTGGATGACCTCCCCATCTTTTATCACTCACAGGGATATCTAAAATCTCATATTGATAATTCTAATAGCAACGGCGGCCGCCACTCGTACCATAGAAAGTAGACCTGGGTACATCAACGTATCATGAGACTTGAGTTGATGGGTTCAGCACGTGCTATAGAAGGCTATCATAGAAGCAATTAAGCTGCATGTGCAGGTCAGAGAATAAGCGTGCGAGTACCAATAAACAACAACAACTAAACCACCGTCAAGTATATTGACTCGCCTGGGGTCTGGAAAAAGAGCAATTACTAGGTCTACTACGACGGTCCATTAGATTGACCTGCATGCACTCGAAACGGCAAATTGTCGGTCAAAAGAACTCGTGGGAATGCCTTTCATTATTCGATGTGACATGAAGGTCATGAGCTGCATGTGCAGGTCAAAGAATAAGTAAGTGCGCACTAACAGTCGAGGACAAACTAACTGCTTTGAGTATCGACTCGCCCGAGGTCTGACTTGGAAAGAGTTACGCTGGAAAAGAGCAATACTTTCGGAATCGGACTCGGACATTCCAATATTGACAAGCTTGGATGATTGGATCCTATGGAAGCAGATCCCTGACTCCCACAGATTGTGGAGAAGGTTGAAAGCAAACGGCCAATCACTGGCAGGCCGTGTATAAGGGCTTCACTCGTGCCGGGTGCTGCTTGCCGCGAGGTTAATGTGCTGTAGGCGAGGGGGCAGATCGGAATGCAATACTATAACCAAACCCGGCGGTAGTAGGGGAGATATTTCATGGGGCTGTTGAGGGGACTTCCCTCGATTATTTTAACCCAGTTCAGGTACTACCTCCATATTTTGTGATGATATAGTGTATTGCATTCCAAGGACATCAATATTCTTGACCTCGAAACCGGCAGCTTCGACTTGCACACATGCCGACCCAACCAAGTGAGCAAGTGTATCAGTGCCGGAGATAATGACGTTGTTCATGAAACAACCCCCAGAGCGAGCAAAAGAAGAATGAATGTGCGGAAGGCGTACTGTATCAAGAGATGGAACGGATACCAGCAACTTGGAGGGCGAAGGCGGCGGTGGCGTCAGAATGGTCCATCTGACGCAAGGATGCGCCATATCACCCAATTTCGTGACGGACGTGCGGCTGTTTGACCTATGGGCAAGTATTCACAACAAGATTAGTAACACGTATGGCAGGCCACTTACTTACCTCTGAAATCTTCGCATTCGCGTCGCATTTTCTGTGGTTCAAGAAAAGAAGAGAAGGCTATATGCAAGCGCTGTCACTGTGCAAGTCAGCCCTACCTGAAAACGTTAATTGGCCTGGCAAAGACTGCCACTGAGTGGGCTCATTACGCATTTGGCATAGCTCAGGACTTGTTTCTCGTAAATACTTGAGGGCGCTTCCAATGGACCACCAATCAAACGGTCCCTATTCATAGAGCCTGATGCCAGAGAAGGAGAAGCAATCACTTGAGTACTAGTGTTCTCACCGTCCTATAGCGCTAAGGCCTAATGCCTAATATAAGTATGTCCGAGTTGATCGATGTTCGGAAATCGGTTTCAGATTCACACGCTGCCATTTATCAGCACCCTCACACTACATAAGTACTAGGTTAGACTTTCTTACGGGCATCATATATCTGCTATAAGGCTCGTATACTCGTTCAAGAATGATCTCAAAAAAATAAAGAATGAGTACAAGACTACTTATAAGTGAGCACTAGTACTTACTGCACGAAATCACAAATGCGTGAACACATTACTCCCAATATGGAAATGAGTAAAGTCCATAAGCCTTTCAGTTGGCTGGATTGCTTCCTTCGAACGACCACCACGTTGATCAGTACTGTTAAGTATACACCTCTGGATCCATGTCATCCCCATCACGGCCAGTTAATATTGGCAGCCCACGCCAGGCTCATGCATTTCATTCAGGATCACTAACACCCACTGGCACACCAGACCTCCGTGCTTGGCGGGCACAGTATACCGGAACACCTCCAGTGCCCAATATACCTGCACGATTTACGCCAGAGAGCTTCACAAGCGGCTCTCCAGGTATGAACCTGCTTCCGCAAAGCGAATTCCTAGGCAGAGCCTCTCGTTTAACTTCTGCTGGCGGAATCAGCCCAGCACGACACTCAAGCTCTGGCACACCTAGAAGCGGTGTTGATTCCGGTGCTCTTGACCTGGACAACCACCCAGACGAGGATAAGGCCAGGGTTATTAGGCGTCATCTTTTGATGCGGGAGGAGAGACAGAACCGCGGAGACGCGAACTCAATAGCTGGCTCAGAATTAGATGGGCGTGTCTTCAACGACGATGCTCCATCTGTAGGTTCCTCTACCCCACCTCCTGCAACTCTCAGAGAGGAAACGGAGGCATTTCCGATACCCTATGAAGCTCCAGGCGCAGATATTACGTGAGGCTATGCTCATCTAAGAATTATGTTCCTTCCGAAAGCTAACAGCTACACCCAAGCCATGACATTTACAAATGGCACACCGATCAGCGTCGCCAGGCTGCACGGCCTCGTGCATCCTCTTTCTCAGGTTCTGTTGCGCCGTCTGCCCCTGCCTTCGAGCACATACACGAGCCTGGAGGATTTAGACGAAACTATGTTTTGATGCGCGCGAACGATCATGGTGGAGAGGAGCGTCGCCCAACTAATAACTTCATCGACTTCCTGTATATATATGGTCAATTTGTAAGTCTACATCCTCACCAATATGTCAGAGTCAACGCTCATCATCGGCAAACAGGCTGGAGAAGACCTTGAGGAGGAAGAGGAAGACAGGCTTGAAGATGAAGAAGCCACTATTCGTGCTGGCCCTTCTCAACTTGACTCGGAGATCAACGTAGTACTTGATGAAACAGAACCTTTACTCAAGCCTCGCTCAAGGTCGCGCACAAGACGGAGAGCAGCTTCTATCAGTCCTCACGGAGATGCAACAGTCACCCAAGCCGTTCTCATGGTATGTTTATTTATTCTCCGTGAAGGGTATAGTCTATTTAGCTTATTTTTCCAGCTTCTGAAAGCGTTCGTCGGTACCGGGGTCCTGTTTCTGGGGAAAGCGTATGTATTCTCGTGCCAGTCTTCCCTTTCAGAAGCTGAAAATGGTTGTTAGCTTCGCCAATGGTGGTGTATTGTTCTCGGTTATCACGATTTCTGTGGTGGCGCTCGTTTCCTTATGGTCCTTCCTACTCCTGGTCAGAACCAAGTTTGTCGTCTCTGGGTCCTTCGGAGGTCAGCTCGCTTTCCTTTGACTTACCTGTGTCTCACTCTGCAATGAAGATATCGGCGGTGCTCTATATGGTTCCTGGATGCGTTATTTAATATTATCTTCGATTGTGATTTCCCAGATTGGTTTCGTCTCTGCATACACGATCTTTGTAGCTGAGAATCTAAAGGTGGCGGTCCCGCATTCTATTGTCAATCCTGGACTGAACTTCGTCTAGGCGTTCGTTCTTGCAGTCACCAAATGCGAAACGGATTGGTCTGTGCAATATTTCATCCTTATGCAACTCGTGATTTTCCTCCCTCTCGCCCTTGTACGTAATCTCGCCAAGCTCAGCGTAGCCGCCCTCGTTGCGGATGCATTTATCCTTGCTGGGCTGGTGTACATATTTGGTAGTGAGATGTCGTTCATTGCAGAGCGGGGTATCGCCGAAGTGCAGATGTTCAACCCGAAGGACTTTCCCTTATTTGTTGGGTGAGTTTAGCGTTTAGAGCGTTGATTAGGGACTAAAGAATGGTCGTAGAACTGCCGTATTTTCCTTCGAGGGTATTGGTTTGGTAAGTCTTCATATTCTATGCTGGAACGAAGAAATATTAATGATGGTCTGGGTTAGGTTATCCCTATTACTGACGCCATGCGTGAGCCTCGCAAGTTCCCCAAGGTACTAACAGGCGTCATGATCGGCTTGCTTTGTAGGCGCCTTTTCAATGTTTTGTTATATGTTCAAGCCTGATCGTGCATTCTAACAGTCCTATTCGGTGGCGCTGGCGCGTTGTCGTACCTGACTTTTGGTTCGGATGTGCAGACCGTGGTCTTGGTCAACCTCGACCAAAAAAGCAAACTCACGCAATCTGTAAGCCTATCACGATATTTTCGTCGTTCGCATCTCATATCTGCACCCCCTATTTCAAGGTCCAGTTCCTGTACTCGCTCGCCATCCTCCTATCTATACCCCTCCAGTTCTTCCCTGCCGTGCGAATTCTCGAGAATGGGCTCTTCGTGCGAAGCGGAAAGCAAGATCCTCGCGTTAAATGGCTCAAGAACCTATTCCGCTTCGGGCTCGTCGCGGTCTCCACTGTCATTAGCTCGGTTGGCGCCGCGGACCTAGACAAGTTCGTCTCTCTGATCGGTAGCTTTGCTTGGTGAGCGCTGCATCGATACCCTTTGGAGTAACGATAGATTGACGATGGTTACAGTGTTCCTTTGTGTTTTGTATACCCTGCCATGCTGCACTACAAGGCTGTTGCTAAGACGCGCACGGAGAAGATCGGGGATATCGTTCTTGGCGTAGCTGGTATGGCCGCAATGATATACACCACTGCGCTGACTGTCCAGGTATGAGTTGTCCTATGTTATGCAGATGTAGTATCTCATACTGATCTGATGTGCGCAGCTGATGGCAGAACCTCAAGCACCTGCTACCATTATTGATGCGTGTTGAACGTCAAGAGACTATATTGTGATGTCATCTGCAAATGAATGATGGACGCCCATGGCTGATGAGGGGGGGTTAATGAATCCTTTACCGTTAGCACAGACTCTTGTTCTAATAACGTGATGTTCTGCGTACGCCAGATATCATTTCATGTTTACATCTTTAAACGACTGTGGGAAGCTAATCTAGGGTTGTTGCAGACATGCACCATGCACCATTCTTCTAGGTGAAAGTTCTGTTTGATCCACGACTTTGTTGTGGGTTGGACACGCAGTCACTCGCTTGATCGCTGTGTACATAACCAGTGACTGATATGCTAGTCGAACCGAGGTCCCGAAGTGTCTATCTTGAGAAAGCGCCAGTATTGATGAGTACTAATCCCGTACTTAGATCGCCCTTTGTTCACTGTTGACAGTAATTAGCAGTCAGTTGTAGGCGATAAGGAGGTAGCTATTGTGAAGCGATGGAAATGAGGCTACCGCGCCGTAGACGGGGGCCTTCTTGAGAGTCCCCTCAACAGGCGCTACACACGTGTTTACCCCCGTTTTCTGATCATTGTACAAGTCTTCTACCGATCCAGAGACCCTCATCGAAAACACGCTGATCACCACATAAATGCCCTTTGCAAAGAATTGACATCCTTTGCTTTCCCCTCCAGCTGGAGCCCGCCAGACGTGTCAACCGGCTCCCCTCTCTTATTCGATCCGACGATCATATCAACTAAAACTATATTGATCCTTTTGTTCATAGTATGCCTGTAGCAACTAATGCGTCTAGTTCCATTCCCCAACCACGTTCCATGGTCCGCCGAAAGCCAGCGCCAAGTATTGTGCTAGATGCACGATATCCCTGCCCTGACCCCGACGACCCATTTGCTCCCCTCTCAGTACTTCGTACTAGAACTGCTAGTACACTAGGTCTCCTCACCTTCAGTGGTGACTCGACGTCACAACTACCGACCCTACCATATACCGGCGGCAGTCCTTTCCCACCTGATCCGTATCAAATGACGCCGCCGGCGAGTCCCGTTTCTGTAAACAAGTTCGAGTACCTTACGACATTCAGCACTAGAAGCAGCTGTGATATTTCACAAAGCCTCCATGACACTTCCTCAGACATAGGACGATGGCCGCCGCCCCCTTCACAAAGCGATTCGCCAAGTATTCGCACGTTGCCAAAGCGCAGGCGCTCGCGATCAGCCGTAAATTCGCGGAAAGAAGCACGGGTTAGCACGTGTTCCGCGTCCCCCGGGACGTCACCGTATGGCCATACAAATCTGCAGGCATATGTATTAGCCAGTTCCAGGTTTCCCTCTCCTTCGTATTCTGCTCAACCTTTTCGGATGCAGCACAACGCGAGTCATGGCAGCGAGAGCCTCCTCCCGCTTGTTATTCCACCAACTCGGCATGATTCAGCTCCGGTGCTGTCTTTGCTGTGCGAACCCAAGGGCTCAACGTTCTCTGTTGAGCCACTGAACGGGTCTCGTTCTCGTGTTGGGAAGCTCGCGCGATTCCTTCCTAGGAAAACTCGTAGCGGACTCAGTCTCGCTGAGTTTCCTAGTGAAACTGGGAACGCGAAACACCGTCACCATCAATCCATCCCCTCGACGCCCACCACTATCGGAGCGCCTTCGGAGCGCCCGTCCAAGGAGAAACACGTTCCAGAAGAGAACATGTTTCGCCCACGGCGCAAATCATCAACACTATTTCCGGTGTTGATTGCTGCGAATATGCAGTCCCTTGATGTCTCTTATCCTTCAACGGAAACGTCTATATATGACTCTCCTACCAGCGCTGAGCCTGGCAACATGTTCGACCCCGGTAGCTCTACCTCACATTCCCCTTCCACTCCCGTGCCTCTTGTTTCTGAACCGGTTCCTCTCACTCCGAAGAAACCTCGGCCTCAGACGATGCAGCTTCAGCCGCGGCTCGTTCATTTGAATGAGCAGCCGCCGTGCGAGAAACAGACATCGCGTCCATCTACTGCTCCTTCTAGTTTCGCTCACATTTTTGACGAGAACGCCCTTCCGACAAAGAAGCAGCTGGTAGACGCAGCGTCCTGTGTCGTCGTGGCTGAAAACGGCCTGAGGGTTCCATTTGGCGACCTCTTCCGGGAGCAGAAGACGGTCGTTATATTTATCCGACATTTTTGGTGAGATTATTAGTCGATATTAAACGCGCTTAGGCTTATTTTGTTCTTCCAGGTGTCCGATGTGCCAGGATTATATGTTTTCTATCGCCAATACTGTAGATCCCCAAGTACTCAAGCAGTCGGGGATCAATCTTGTTGTCATCAGCAACGGCTCGTTTAACATGATCAAGTCATACCGACGTAAGCGCGCTACTTTTCGTTTCATTCAACCTAGGCTCATTCTCCCCAGAGATCTTCCGGACGCCCTATGCCCTGTATACCGATCCCTCGTCTCGTCTCTATGGCATTCTGGGAATGACTATGAAATCGATCGACCCAAAAGAAGAGCAGCGTCGCAGTAGCTACGTACGGCATGGTCGTGCGGGAGGCATTGCCATGGTCATTGCAAATGCTCTCCGTGTTGGCATGCCTGTCTGGGAAAAAGCCGGTGATGTTACTCAACTCGGCGGCGAGTTCGTCCTCGGACCTGGGTCAGTCCACTCGTTAACATTGCACTGACGCGAACTGATCGATGTCACAGAATGACGGCATCGTATGCGCACCGTATGCGAACTCGCAGCTCACATGCGCCTATCGTTCGGGTGCTTGCAGCTGCTGGCGTGCATGTTTATGTCCGTAGTGAGAAGCCGAAAATCATCGTCTCATCTGATTCTACTGGTAGGGCCTCCATAGTCTTTGAGGTGGACGAGGAACAATGGATGGAGGAGCGACGCCAAAGTCTTGCCAGAATCCGCGAGCGGAAACAGGCTCGGAGATTAGGCGTTAGCGTACCTCCCTAGCGATAACTCCAGTTCTGAACAAGAGGCTCCACGTCGTATCCGACATACTGCGGGTCGTATGGCTCGAACCGACAGCATCGCGGAAGAAGAGGAAGAATATGTTATTCCAGTGTTGAGGCCAATTGGAGTTCCCCTCAACAGCCCTCTGCGAGGCGCTGATGTCGGGGAGTCCTCTGCTGAAGACGACACCGATCATTCATCTGTAGATACACGGTCAATGACAGGCTCGGACAGTGGGTCTGAAACAGGTGATGCTGGGCTCAGCAACAAACCTGGCACTGTCGAGTTTATTCATGGCCTTTCTCCATCCATACCGCTCCTTATCTAATTCAAACCCACTACCTTCTAACTTTATCTGGAACATAACACGTACATCCACTTACTAGTAGGCTCAGGAGTTGTGAGTAGCACGACTGAGATGGTGATCTGTCGATTCCAAAGGAACGGTTGAAACCTCGTTCAACACTTGTGAACCACCGAATCAGGATATCTTGTGCAATGTTGCCGACTGTTTCCAAGCGTTAGTGGTGTACTGGTAACATTGGGTCTTCCCATGGCCTAGCACCGGGTTCGATTCCCGGCTGACGCATAATAGATGGGCCGTTTAGGCCCATCTTTTTTGTTCCCCTTCCGTTTCCTTCTGAATGGGCCCCTAGATTCTATTTTCAAGCATCTTCTCGCTGGCTTAGTACATACTAGTGCTTGACGTTCATCTTCGGGCCTTCCTGCTGTTTCTGTTCATTACCACTACCGTCTGGACGCAGAGTATAAAATTAAATATGATGCTGACTCGAAGTAGCGAACATCGCATCAAATTATCGTAATGACCTCAGTAGGTGTATCCAGCCATGACCTTATGTCACAGTAAGGAGCTTCATCATCATCGTAGAACCTCCCATCAACATGGAATAGGCCCACACGGCGGAACTCTCCTGTGACGCTCTCTGCAGGAACGACAATCAAGCCCGTCAAGTGACCTGCGTTCTCATCTTTGTCAGAGCTGACCACGACAGCTTTGCCCTTGTCAGCTCCGACCTCTGCACTAGTCATAGTCAAAATACACGTAACCGATGTGTCGTTCTCGGCCTTTCGGTGGCACGGTAACTTCGCTGGATTGACTCGTTCTAGCAAGGCTAGGTTGATCCTTCGTGATCAGGCTCTCTTCCGGAGTCTATGTATTCTATGCCGATAACTTTGGATTCCCCGGGCCTTGTCGATGCTACTGTGGCCGTGTTCATTGGATGGTCATGCGATGTCATCGTTTCCGCCCGAATGTCGTGTTGTAGCCGCGAAGTCGCAGCAAGCCGTTTTGTGGATGCGTTATCGTCGACATGCGCGTTTTCCCGACGTACGAGGCATGACACCAGCTTTGAGAACAAGTTTGCCATGAAGGAACGACCTATATTTATGGGCTTCACTCCGTTGTTGCCTTGCTCGCTATCGCACGCTCGAATATCGACGTGTTCTACGGGAGATGCAGAAGTGGGGTTGACATTTGGATGGGTAGTGTTTTCGATTTGATCTTCTTCAACCGCTAGCCCCGCACCAATAGTGGCATCACCATCCTCAGCAGCTGGAGCTTGCAAGCTTCGTGCTCCATCGGGCTCTCCAGCTGTCTTCGCCATTGAAGTACATGGTTGCTTCAGCTCGAACAGCTCGGGCTCTGTGGGGTCCCAGGTCACGTCTCTTACGATGGCTCTAACAATTAACCTGCCGCCTTTCACCTGGCCAAGAGGGTGATTGTCGGAAACTGGGATGGCTTCACATGATTGTACGTTCCATATAATGTTTCCAACTTTTTTGTTCGATCCGGCAACGACCCATCCAATCGTGGCAGCCCAGGACCACGATGGTGCAAGATAGTGCCCTGTAACGAGACTTCCGTAGGACGGGCTATGTCTGTACCACAGGAGGTCTGCGGACAAATTCCGTTCCCACAACCCAGCAATGTATCGGTTGCTATTTCCCCACCGATGCTGGAAAAGCTGAGCGATTCCTGAGATTGCCACGAGTCTGTCAGAGGGATGTGAGACAGCTCGTTGCGTGTAGTCGGATAGGACACCCTCCCAGGCTGCCAATAGCGCTGGCACATCATCACTCGAAAGCGTGCCATATGGTATGCGCGACATCATCACATCTGGCAAACGCAATTCGCCCAGTTCTTTCGAGGGAAGATAATTCCAGATGTCTCCGATGTCATTCATTGCTGCTTGACATTGATACTGGAGAGTGTGCGAAGCGTATACCAAGGTCCTGGGGGAAAGGAGGCGCTCTTGGAAACACCAAGCTCGGCGATTCACTGGTTCTTTTGATGGGTCTGCACTCTCAGTGTCGTCAACTGAGATAGTACCGAGCTTCCCGTCAGGGCACCAGAATGGTAGTAGTGTTTCAATTGGTCTTTTGCGGTTGTGGAGAAATCCTTCGCTGACTTTTTGCGAACTGGCGGCGATAATCGTCACGTATGCACCTTGGTAGATGTCACACATCTGTGGAATCTCGCACTGTTTGTCTTCGTCCGAATCTTGCAAAATACACAAGGTATCCGCCCAAAGATAACGGAGATTGAGATTGTGGGTACAAACGATGGCATCTATGATGGTTTTCGGAAGGAGGAGAACATCGATCGATTCCAGGTATGTAGAGAGGTTGGTGGTGCAGAGGCTGTGTGGCTGCGGTTCACCCCAAACGTAACTCAGTGCTGTGTAAAAGCCTTGCATGCCTTTGGTAAGAACAAGTCTTGGCTGCTCTGGATTCGAGCAATCTATGACACGGGTCGGAAGGCTTGTTTTCTGAGGTTTTGGACAATGATGACGAAGCGTGCATTGTGCGAGGCAGTCCAATGCAAGCTTGAAGGCTCGAGGAGATGCGAACCTGCCAAACTAGCTTTCTGCCAGGGACAAGGGCAGCCGCATTGTCGTCTATATCATACAATTTGTCATATTGCACGAAAGGACAAGAATCGATGTACCTGGGTCGCATTCCACCTGATACGTGGGGGGCCAGTCGTCCTCAACCACGACTTTCAGGACAATGTTGTCTTCTGAATTTTGTTTTTCGAACCGTACAGTTATTTTGAAAGTCTCCTCTGGCATGGGCAATTCCTTTTTCTTGCGGTTTTGATACCAAACAGGAATCTCTCCCCAGAGAATATCGCACCAGTTACATCCCTTGTTTTCCCCGTCATCGATCTCCTGCCAAGTTTGAGTAGTGTATGAGAAGCCTGCTTTAGGGTCTGACGAGTCCTTTGCAGCCCATGCAGTCTGAAACGACTCGAACGCAAAAAATTTGCTCGAACAATGATCACAGACGAGGGAACCGTTGCGTAATCCCATGGTAACTATGAGCGCAGAAGTTCAGTCGGCATGAATTGATGGAGGATTTAAACGGGCTCCGATACGTACATTCTTCCACTCCCTCAAGAACTGGTTAGCGACTGCCAGCCCAAGCTAACGAGAGAGTAAACAGACGATGAACACGTGGTATGTGCCCTGGGTATTGATCATAATACTTCTATTATATTAAGACTGGCATATTTTGATGACAGCCATTGGGCAAGGGGTGTGATGGCCTAAATAATGCCAGCGTCCACGGGCTAAGTAAACGAAGTTCGAACGCTTCGAGTCTTTGAAACGCTGATTTTAGGCTACTTGAGAACACCAAATAACTTACATAAATAAGTACAACAACGAAACTTGAACAAAAAAAAACCTCCCGCCACCTGCAGAGTACCCGACAACTGTTGATCACATCGAGCATTTCCCGTGCTACACACTGCTGCTAGTTGACACATGCACACGCTCCTGGAAAGCAATAGAAGTCATAGCGGTTGCTGCATCAGAATCGTCCACGAGCTTAGCGTTGTATTCCCGAACGCCAAGGATCAGGCGCGGTCCCAGCACAAACAACCGCACGAGCAAGAAAATTTGAGAGATACCGGCAAAAATCTGATTTTGCAAGGAATATGGGTTCTAAAGGAATGATGAACTATGGTCGCATGCAGAGGATAGTGACAGATCGACATACCGCTGAGATGATTGAGAACAAATAACCGAGCTGGAAGCAAGAACCAGCAACAAAGCTGAGTTAGCACGTGCGAAGCTTCAGTGAAACGGAACAACCACATTCACATTACAAGCTCACCTCGTAAAGTAGACCACGTGAGTTTTCACCAACACCGTAAAACAGTCCCCGATAATCCCTCCTGTAGATGATCGTCGCAGTTCACGAAAATGTTTTACAGCAATCCAGACTGCGAGACACAGTGCGAGGACCTCCCATATAGTGGAGAGTATCCAAGTCATGGGACTCAGAAGTTGGTCATTTTCCGCATAGTCAATAGCACACTCATAGGTGCCAAAGAGAATGTACACCTCTGGCATTCGTCAATGAGCCTCATGGTCTTCAGTATTTTTGAGCTTACCTCCTGAGGTATGCCTAGTTACTATTTCGTTGATCACTCCATTGGCGATGGTGACAGCTAGTAAGACGACAATGAGAAGTATCACCACCGTTCTGGATTGCTGATACATGGCATATAACCGAGTCATCATGATGACTTGCACGATATTTCAGTTAAGCAAATATCACTGAGGGAATGCAGCTGTGTAGCTCACCGCCTATAATTGCAAAAATGACAACATTTGTCCAATCCATTGCGATGTGCACAATAAGGCCTGACGAATCCAGTCAATGATCAGGAGGATTAGACTCCGGATGTACTCACAGCTGTGGGAGTCATTACATTGAGTACACGAGCGGGTCAAGTCACCTCACCCCTACATGGGAGTGCAGTTAATTGGATGGGAATGGCAGGAACCGGGGCAAAATACTCACTGCATCTGTCATTGGGATGGTCGGAACTGCAGCTGTATGCCGCAGGTCAGAAGACATAAACACAGCACATGTGAGGAAACATACTCAGCATGCTGGCGCTTGTTGTGAGAGATGGCTGATTAGCACAACGCCAATTGCCTAGCCTTGCAAACATACATAGCAAATAATATTCCAACATAGCGCACCAAGAAAATTCAAATCAGCACAACTGGTCAATCACGTGTCACGCAAGCTACACACACTGAGATATAGAACGGTCATTGGGGACCAGCGTTGCCTCTGTCGCAAATTGTTATCTAGTTCTTCTGATGTGGGACTCTGCTCACCCAGACCAGTTCGACCTATACAACGATTCTTAGCGAAATGACTGCTTCGGGGGCATCAACGTACCTCTTGTCCGAATGTTAGCACTGATGATACCATAAGGACATCGGTGATTTTGCAGGACCATTTTGCTCACTGTAATCATACATCACCCCAGCGGAGGCGGCAACTGCGAAACCGCAGCCAAGATTAGATCAAGATATCACCCTCATCATCCAACTGTCTCTCCACAAACCTACAAAATAGCTGACAACGAGACCCGAATTCATGGCAGGCCACCAACTGGGATCATTTGAGACCACTGTCATACTGTTATAGGATGGGTGTGTGGGAGTAGTGAACCTTTGTAGACGTATGATGATGGTATTCGTGCTAGATGTACCACCATCCAGAGCTTTTATGAACAAAATGAGCATCGTATAGGGTGATATCCGTCTCCAAAAAATGTTACATTCTACCAGAAAAGTCTGATGAACGAGATCAATGATGAACGAGATCAATGATGAATGAACCCACCTGTGCGTGATCCAGGCTGCTAACCCACGCTTGCGTCGCCGCCGTTCCCCTATTATCAGAATGTGCTATGTCGGTAATTCGCGCACCCTCTCGAAAGATTCTTGCTGCATTTGCATCAGTTGAATTGTAGTTCATTAATTTGACACAGGCCTAATGGTAGGATCGGTTGATGATATGTCCTGGTACATCCGCCGAGAAGTCATCTCCGCCGCATCTACAATATTGCTGCTGAGCTTCATCAACTGACTTCCCTACGCACAGCTTCTGCATTCTTGGATTCGCTCCTCATGGAACGCGGACCATGCAGAAAAGGTTCTCTATGAGATGCGTGCGCGAGCTGATAACGAGATATCATCTATGTATTTGATATGGATTCCATTAATAGATGAACTGTTACCAGCCTGCAATTGGTTGAGTGCTTCGCTATATGCCAAGCGATCCAGCATGATGATCGGGGTAGGATCTGGTAGGAGTATGGTTGCCAGCGCGTGCAGCGAAGAGATTGCCCTCCGCAAACCAAAGTCCTTTGTCTAGAGAAATGGCATCAGCATGGCTAAGTCGCGCAATCAAATTAACACAGGTCTTACATCCAAAAGGCCTTCAAACTCTCGCAGGCTCATAATCGCCATCTCAGCCTCCAACGACATGGGCGGTATCAGACGGTATCCGAAACCTTAAACCCAAAAAGGCTCTCGGCAACTTGTTTAGTCCTCGAGTCGATCAGATGGACAGATCTTCGAAAAAATATAGCTAGTCACGAAGATCACGAGGTCTACTTTAACTTGCAAACCATCATCGAAGACCATCTCAGACGGCGAAGGGTGGGAAATCTCATGCCCAGCCTTCATGGTGATCTTGCTGCTGGTTAGTAACCTGCAGAAGCGCATAAGAGAAAACTCAGCTATCTTGCCAGATGTGATGAGCTCGCGCAACCCCGGTCAATTTAAATGTAGTAACCACCTGCAAGAGAAAAACAGAACAATGGGCAAGAAACAAACTGACCCCGTCAAACTACAAGACAGTGTAAGAAGCTGTCCTGGGGATCAGCAAGGAGGTAACCGTGCCTGGACAAATCTTCCCTGAGGTCTCCGAGTGAAAGAAACCGGGTAAGACGAAGTGATTATCCTCGAAGCTTGTCGTGCAACGAACTGGTCAACGTCAATATGGGAATTTCTCTTCATGGCATCGTTCTGGGAAGTTCGTAAAGTTGAAAAAGGGAGGGCGACGTAGAAACGGTCAGCTATCTCTGTCGGAAGAGCGTCCTGCCTAACATATCCTATGAGTCGAATCAGCGGAGATCTCAACAGAAATGACACTAAGGTTACCAGTAAGTCAATGCCTGATCGTCTGACGACTACGACAGAGGTCGGTGAACGCTGGATACGCCCTTTGCGATTCGCCAAGTCCTGAGCAATATCATGCGCAGAGCATCCTCCATCGACGACCGCCACTGTCCGCGTGTTGTCGCAACATGTAGATCTTTACTCGCTTGAATGGAGAATCGAACCGAGAAAGGAGTTCTACAGGCAGATGGTGTTAGCATCGGCATATAATCAAGGGATCCCGCCGTACTTTACCCGGGATCTGTGGCATAGGCGGAAGTGCACCTCCCCAACGTGCCGACACCTGTTGCGGCAATCAGGTGTTGGGCTGTCACAATAATAGAGGGTTAGACGAAATATAGATATCGACCAGGTACTTGATAAAAAAAATTATGAAGCAGAAGAAACGCGCGCCAAGGTCAACACATGAAGACCGAGAATCCTCTGGTAATTTTCAAGATAGGTTGTGCTCGTACGACCCGACTAGAACGAAAGCAGCGGCGGCTCGGCTGTATACCCTGGGTGTATTCGTCTCTGGTGACTCGTGTCGAGAACGCCAACCATCACCTATGATACAGACGTTCTCCAGACGGGCAGCTACAGACAAGCCTAACTGACCTGCACCTACGATTACTGCTGTGTACTCCATTACACTGCTCCACTCAGCTGGACGGCAGAGAGGCGTATTTCCAGCACAAAAACGATCCATCACTCCGAGTGAATGATCCATGATGGTCACGCGGGACGAAGACTTCCATGAGTAGTCTTCGTTTTGAACCAGAGTGAAGACGCCAGTACTCACTGTGCTATGGCCTTGGACAATTCCCTGAATGAACGGTTTCACATGACCAGTGCACCAGTGACGAACAGCCGGTAAGACTTGAAACTGGTTTGGCCGTGCAGCGGCAACGGGAATCGAGAAAAATTGTGGGATTTTTGGGAGCGTGTGCAAGGTGCGAAAATCGCCAGTAGCTATCGTCCGCAAACGACTTCTTGAGAGAGAAACTGGGGCTGGATATGTCGGAAACCAATGTATCCAGTCAGGCAGAGGAAGTAACCTCTGAAATATGACGGTAAGTTGCTTGGACTGGGTTTGAAGGCTGGCTTGCCTGGAGATATCGAAGTGCAAAGGTTGTTTGACTGTCTTATTGGTCTGACTAGGGGAGAATGGGTTGAGCACAACTAAAGATGCTTACGGGCGAATCACTAGGGTGAACTTCAAGTTGTGTGTAACAACGAAACACCATAGCTGTGTCTGGTGATAACACACAACTTGGAGTTCACCGCACGCGACGAGCGACGTGTCAGGATGCACCGAGATTGTTCGTTCTCTTCTTGCTTTATTCAAGTCTTCTTCAGGCTTATGGATGTTTTTTTGCGAGGCGCTTGACTCTGTAGAATGTCCGAAAGACGTAAATCGTCCAAAAAGGATGACAAGAGTGGGATTTGAATGTATCAATGAGCAAGGTGCCGGTTCGGAGCCCGCCGGAGAATCAGCACCACGCGTCCAACTGAGCGAGACGCCTTAGACTTCACCTTTTCATGTTCAAAATCGAACTATTTACACGACGGACTCAGAACGCGAATTCCTAACCTTCACTTACTTATCCTCATCGTTATCGTAGTATTTCGTCACATACGTTCCTTCTTTCTCCTTTCATTTTCCTCACTGCCGTGCAAATTACTTGCCTTACTCAGTATGACCCACACCAGCATTTGAACCTGCAACTCCCAGGCTCGTCAACAGACTCTCAAACTCAGCCAGAATCTGCGGAGAACCCGTTAGACCAGCTCAAATTGTAGCTTGTGCCAAACCTAGGGCAACGAGGCAATCTGCCAGAATTGCCAGCAGCGGCTCTGCTGAAGCAGCAAACACGGCGACATCTAGTGCGATCCAGATCACGCCCCTACCAGGCACGGCTGTGGCCAAACTTGCTGCCAAGAAAGCAGCCAAGCAGCCGGCATATAAGCAGCGCCCACCAATCGACGCGGGAGCCACGCCGCCGTGTAGCTCGCTGCCTTGATCGCGCGAATCTATCCATTACTGTTGTCATCCCAAAACACTCCTTACCATGACTGTTCTCCAAATGGAACACTTCAGACTTCAATGTGCAACAGACACGAACATGTCTTACATAGCGTCGTAAGTGTTCATGATAATGTAATGCTACTTAGATTCAGGGCGGTAAATGTAATCAGCTGCTCACCTACAGCAACGGCTCCATAGACTGTTGTATCGACTTGTGCCTTCTTGATAGAACGTAGTTTGGTGTTCGTCCGGTCATAATAAACTGTTTGTGTGTCCTTCCAGTATTTTATCATCGTATGTGTGCTGTTTCTCTGTAATCTCGCTACATTTCTATGATCCTGAGAGGTCCATGAAGGACAAGGAAAGGTATATGCCGCCTGTTTTTTCATCCTGGAGGCTTCCTAACATGAGCGCCGCATCCGCTTACACAGTGGCAACTTAAACTTCTTCGACGCCGGCGTCGAATGCAACATCTTACTACAGCTGACTCCGTCGAGAAGTAACGAATTTCAGTCAATTTTCAGTCAAGGACGCAGTCTAGGTATAGATACACCATAAATTCGTTCTGTGGAGCCTACTCGCATTCGTCTCTTAATAACCAACACCCTCATCGATCTTGAATAACCATTAGCTGATATAAATATTTAAATCGTGCGTATGGGTGGGGTCACCACACGGTTATTTTAGTTAATGACCGCATCGGTATACGAAGTGGTCGCGAAGCCGACTCGGTGGTCGGTGGTGTCGAATACGGAGTAGAAGCGTTGACTAGAGCAGATGGTTAGCCTTATGCTAAATGAGGTCACTTAAAACACCCACAGGAATGACTAACCGTTGACGAAGTCGAAGCCACTGCCAGAGTTGCTACCGATATCAGCAACGATAAGATAGATACTGCTGCTGCTACCGCCGATCTCAGTGTTGAAGGAACGGGGCCAGATTTGGGCGTCGGGGGTGAGGTCGTAGGAACTCCCGCTAATGTTGAAGGTCAGGGTTTGCAGCTTAGCATACTGATCAGATGTGATCATCAAGAAACCGGTGTTCTGATCCATCGTAGCACCAGTGGCAGACTTGTACTGGTTGAATGCGTCTAATATTTTCAAGTCAGTTGGGATGACCCGTTTATGAATGACTTGTCTTACCAGTGGCGATAAAAATGAGGGTCGTGCCAGTGTCAACAATACCAGCAGTCTCGGACAAAATGGTGGAGTTACCGTAGGCAATAGATTGGTCGATGCCCCAGTAACTGCTAGCAGGTGACGTCGTTGTGAGAGGGACATAATTCACTGAGCTCGTCGTCTTTGAGCTGTCATAGCCACCAAAGGTGAGCTCGCCAGTGCCGTTAGCAGAGATGGGAGGGAAGAAGATCCCAAGTGCCTCAGTGCCAATGATACCCTTGCTGAAGAGGTTGTCGGTGACAGTGGGAACTAAACCAACATTCGAAACGGTGCCTTGCGTGAGGTCAGTCGGTCCGATACCGAGAATTCCATCAACGTTATTGAAGCCATATGACCTCTTCGCGACCCCAATAGATTGTCCGGTAATGACTAAGTCAGAGCTTAACGTCACTGTGTCCAAGTATTCCTCTCCGGAGAACTCGCCGGAACCATAAGAGACGAACTATAAAATTTGTCATGGGCGACTTGTTTATAAGCAGAGGATGCGAAAAGACATACGACTGTGTCCCCGGTATCCACACTAGTATTAGTGGGTTTGTATGGGTTGGCCGCACCTATCCAAGTGTTGGAGCTGCCCGTATCAACAAGAAGCGAGTCTGAGAATTCTTCTAGTCAGAAATTATCTGGGTCACCCGACAGCGAGTCTTACATTCAGTAGCGGGGCTGCCGACACCAACTTGGGCAACGTAATCCACGACATTATTAATTATGCTGACAGAGGAACTGCCAGCACGTTTGCTCTTGGAACCAGCGTGCACCATCGCCTGGATACGAGCCCTGTCGGCATCAGCGATACTGAGAGTAGCATTCCTTGCGTTCAACCTAGCGGCAAATCTAAGGTTTGCCATGCTAGCATCACGGCGCAAGGGGGATGCGTTCACAGCGGACAGGGCAATGAGGAGAATAGACAGGAGAGACTTAAAATGGGACATTTCGGTAAGCTGGAGTTTGGAGGACTGAGTGAAGAATGTGATCGACTGGAAGTGAGGCTTCAATCCCCAACGCAAAGACTTTATATATTTGTTGGGGGCATTCAACTTGATCATGCGATACCCGCAGTCTTGAATATTGTAGGACGCAGAAGGAAATTTGCTGTATGTCCCATCCTAGGGGGTTCGAGATGCCAAGAACTTTCCCTCGAAAATTCATCTCCGAAATATACATCGCTGCACCTCTTTGTCGCCGGGAGATGGTATCAAAATCAAAGAGCCCAGAGCCTAATGTCAACAATCGAACAACAGCCGCCCAGAGTATTTACCGGACTGTGAGCATCATGATATTTCAGTTCGCCATCATGATGAAGTAAGTTGCATACCATGTTGTGGCAAGAATCGGTGCAAAGAACATCATTCGAAGCTGATAACTGTTTCGCCCTATCAAATGGATATTGCAGACAATTCATGGCAATGTACGAACTTGAATACGTTGGGCATTGCGTTCCCCGGTGACTACCAGAACGAATATTGCAAACTCATGGTGGTCCGAAGTGTTGCGCCTCCGAGAGGCTCATGTCTGGCAGTAGCACCCCGAAAGCTTGATGGTGTTCATACAGTCACGTCGCTTATGTGATTGGCTGCTCACGCACTGCTCAGAAGCACTGAGTGCTGATTCCGAATTGATGAACAAGGCTGGACAACGCACAGTCTGCCATTACGGCTATTTGTTGTTGAGTTATCGTAGGAAACTCTGATCATTGTCAGGCTTGGCGTGATGTTGAAGCGTTGTGTGTCGTGAACTGATCATAAGGGTGAAACAACTGCATTAGTGTTGGGGAAAAAGCAATGCACGAATGACGCACCTGTGACTCCCACATAAGCACCGTAGTTATAGGCGATAATGCACGTGTTTCGCACCTGTAAGGTCAGGCGGATATAGGAACTCAGGGCCTCCTCCAATATCTCCTGGATAGCTAGGGACTTTATAGAGCTGTAGGTACGCAGAGTGTTGTCATTATTACCGTACTATTATTAGATTCACGTGATGCGGTTACCGTGCCCAACGTGGCATAGCGATAGGAACCTTTGAGCTCGTCGTGTCACACGACGAGCTCGAGTATCTCACTTCAATGCGGTCGGATTCTCGGCGCGTTTTGACAAACAATGCGCTAGTAATAATTGCGAAACGTAAGGAATACATGCAAGTCCATAGGATGTGTAGATAACTAGTAATACTATTCTTCAGCATCATGAATTCTGAGGCGTGAAAAGTCATCCGCAACAAGGAGGACATCCTGTAAACTCCTGGATGCTTGTTCCACTACCTCGTCCTCTTCCTCCTCGTCATCAAGGTCATCATGGGTGTCTATGTCTAAAGCAGATGCAGTGGGATCAACAGGCAGGGGATCAACAAGCATCCGGGTGGGGATCTGTGCATTAGCTAGACTCGCGCTCTCCCCAGGACTTGTGTCAGCGCTGACACCAGGGGTTAGTGTCCCACTGAAGCCCGGAAGTTTCGATATGTTGTAAAGCCGTTTGAGGTGTCGTGAGTTGAAGCGACCTCGGGTGTTTCGGTGGATGGCGATTTGATGTGTGAGGGCTGTGCTGGTATCCTTTAACTGATCCTCGCATTCCCTTAGATACCTCTCTTCGTCGCGTATATAGGTCACGAGGCGTCGTACCTCAATATCGAGACGCTCGATCTCTTCACGCGCCCGACACATTTTGAAGTATAAGTCCATTGCGCGACGAGCAGCGGCTGATGACCAAGGGTGCTGAGAGACGTCCATACGCGTGTCACGTAGCAGGTCGAAATCTGCGAGGAACACATACTCCACGACGTCTTCCCACTTCAGAGTCTGGCGTGGAGGGTACATTGAGCTGGCGATGGAGTTGTAGGTGTTGAGGGCGGACCTAATGGCGACGGAATGGGCCTGTAATGCCTTGGCGATGTGCTTTCATAGCTTGTAGCCTTAAGCAGAGTTAGAATTAGCACTCGCAAGCAAAATATTAGCGTCGAAAACTCACCTGTACCTGCCCGATTCATCTTTGTCAGTTCAAATATGCGTGCAACAATCAACCCCTCAAGACAATCCAGCGCCCGCTGGTATTTCCTGTTAGCCACAAGTCTCCCCGCCATCTGCCACTCCACATCTTCAGGAACCCATCGCTTCACAATCTCAAGCTTGCATTCAAGTACTTGGACGAGCTGTAAGTTTCTCTCATAGTCCTCGAGAGCGTGGCGTCACACGCTCTCGGCTTTCCGGGTATTTTGCACCTGTGCGTCGTATGAAGCAACCTCGTAGTTCATCTGGAAGGCTGTCATCGCCACGTCAAGAGCCTCCCTAATGCAAATGATGTGTCAGTGAGCACGAGACCCATAGTAAGGAAGTAGACGTACTTGCACATGGTGAGATTCACCAGCTTTTGCCAATACTCCATGTGCAATGTTTCGTCTCCAGGTTCTTGCGTTAAACCTTCTAGGTAGACCTTCTCTTCCTCTAGCCAGCGCTCGAAAATGCTCTTGTCGGTGAGTTTGAGATCTTCCATTAGTATCGGTAGAGTCACATCGCCATCGTTCAACACGTCGAGTGCTTGCTTGTAGTTATGATACAAAAAATTAGCTACCATGAAGATTACGTCAGCACGCGATCATGCGTTGCACATGGAGACTCACAAATATTGGCATATACTTCGAAGTCGTTGTTATGCTCGAAATACGAGTCGATGGCCTGTTGACGATGGAAGATACTCGCGTAACATAGAGCAGACGCCAGTGAATTAGATTTTGAGAATGTGCATTCGCACGTTTCGAGATCCTCGAGTCCCAGACCCTTAATGTAGGTAGTAAGGGAAAAGAGCTGGCACAAGCGCCGGTGTGCATGTCCGTGGAAGGCCCCAACAAGGCACGTGTGTTGCAGCGATCGTGCGAGAGGACCAAGGGAGCTATTGTCGAGTGGCTCGTACCTACATGCGGGACATGCATGTTGAAGACGCCAATCAGGCGAGTCATGCCGAAGGGATTCGGCTACCATAGCAGCCATGTTGCATCGAACCTGAAGGTATGCATCAAATGCGATCGAAAATTGGCGGGATAGATGCCTGCGGAATTCAACCTTCATGAATTAAGTACTATATAGAATCATAGAATAAATAAAAAATATATACCTCGTGCAAATCGCACACTGATTTGACAAACATCTGGATAGAAAGGTGAGGACTCCGAAGGTGCATGACACGGTATAATTCAAGAGCTTCTGTTGTAATGCCCACCATTGGCGATATAGGTGAGCAAGGAAAGACGCCTTGACGAACAAGGGCTGACACGATGGTGCGGTCAGTAGACAGTAACTTCAGAGTCACTTTCTCAGCGCCTGTACCATGCCGTCACATCAGTAAGCAATTGAAATTGAACTGATTACTCACAGAATACATCAATCATGTTGACTGACCATTGTCCACAGGTAGAATCGCGCTCTAGGTGTGAGTCTGCACTTAGCCGGTCAAAAAAACCTCTGAAGCCTGCCTCAGATTTTTCCAGGCTCCAGGCAAGGTGTGCATCTGTCATGGCAGGCATTTGCTCAGCAAAAGCCAGGGTCCTGCGAAGAATGCGATCACGGCGGGTACGATTATCAACGCGATGTTGGTGACGATCCTGATCCTTTCTGTTTGAGCAGGTGCATGTCAATGATCGACCCTCAAGTAAGTGTTAGTACTACTCACGTATTTCTGAAGTCTCCTAAAAGACCTCTTGTGAGATCAGCAAATTCGCCGCCAGCATGGCTGATAGGCAATGGTTCTGTGCCGTCCAAGACATCCCCAAAACCCATCTCCTCATTTTCATCCTGCCACGCGTCCTCAGTGTATTGGACATCCCTCAATGCTTCCAGAGCTCGACGTTCATCGGCACTCATTGCTGTAGACAAGGTTAGTTTTTGTTTTCTCTTAAATGGACTCTGAGCCTTGCCTTGCAGACGTATTCGCCGCCGCTCGTTTGTACTTGCGGCCTGCTGAACCAGCTCCCGGTGCTTGAGCACCTTCGAGACAGAGCTCATGGGCAGGCCATTTTTGTCCCTCGAGGACCCGATGTGCCGAATGCATTGCAAGGAAATATTTGTCCGAACTTTGCGTTGGCGTCGTCCATTAGTAGTTGCCATTATCTCCCCTCATTTTTTGTTGGTAAGGTTGAGTCTTGTCAATTCACGTGACTGATTATCATAGTTCGCCCTGCATATCATTGCATTCACCATGTCGCACCGTCCGCGCACGTCGTCTACTTGTCCTCCCTCCGAGGATGGTCACATTCAAGACTTGCACACCTTACTCAATGCTATGACCCTATCAGGTATACATTTTCCTTTTTTCTAACATCAAAATACTAATGCTCACTGGTAGACTCGACATTTGACACCCTCACTTGGAGCGCAAGACTAGTACCGAATCCATCACCTTATCAAGATCCTCACGCATCCAATCCACGCACACCAGTGCTCCCAGCAGAACAAGTCTCGTATCTACACCCTCTCCTGCCGCCTCAACAACCTATCAAACCCACCTGCGATCTCCGTCCCCTAGACCATCTAATGGTACATCAGCGGCTCCATACTCCCCGTCCCAAACCCTGTGTTCTCCAACAGCTGTGTGATTTACCTCCACAGTCCCGGCACTTGTACCAAAGCCAGAGGAGATTCACCCACCGCAAGCTGGTCTCAAACCTGAGGGTTTCTGGGTGATAACAGTTGGACAAGAGGTGGGCGTCTTTATCACTGGTCAGTGTCGTGTTGTCTAGTTAGCATACATTATCTGATTGGACGTTTATCTTGGGGCTGATGTCGCAGAACGAACTAATTTCATCAGCGGGAACATTCAAAAATGATACCCGTCTTTCCAGGAAGCCCTCAAAGTCTACACCGCCAGATTTAACAAGGGTGGGGTTCGCGCAGTCCCCATTCCAGGGGGCCCATTCTGGCCATCCCCTCCTTCACCCTCACTGTCTGTAGATTCAGATGAAATGTGGTCACAGGTTGATGATTTGTCAGAGACCATGAGCCAGTATCAGTTTTGAATGTTCTTAGTTTAAATACATTGTAAACAATAAAATGCATTTAGCCTTACTCCTACTGTTGGTCCTGTGAGGTGGTGAATACATTGTGTGATGAGTGTGACAAATGTTAATGTAAACGGTAAGCCAGTATGATTGCATGAACTAAGGCAAGGGTTGTGTGATACGTCAGTATGTGATGTTTGCAAATGCAAGCATTCCAAACAGCCGTCCAACATCGTAAATGCTCTACGTCACTTACAACATTCTCATTCGGCTTTGGTTCAAGCATGTTTGTCTAGTACCGACCATTAAAGTACTCTATGTATTCAATGTTTTCTAACAGGCTGTTTTGAACGATCCCAGACATCCGCACAATATGTTCGCTATATATTCGCTATGTGTTCACTATATGTTCACTATGTGTTCACTATACGTTCGCTATGTGTTCACTATACATTCACTATACATGTTCACTATCCACTGTGTAATCCACTACCTTCACACCTCATTAAATTGTTCAGTTTGAGTGACATTTGAGGGGCTCATAAGCGCTACATTGGTAAACTAACACTAGTCACATCCTGTATCTAGTTTTACCTCAAAAAACTTTACCTCTGACACGACACTGACAAGCAAATCATACAATAAGATAGTGTCATACTTGAGCCACTCCCTGCAATATGGGCAATGTGTGTGTGCGACATCACAGATGCCATCCAGTAAGATCCTCCCCTCCCAAATATGCTGTGCACATTCATCGAGGAATATCGTTATTGCACATCCCCCCTTTGCACGAGCATCTCCAAGGGCATCTTCATATGTGTCACTCCACGTACTTTCTGACCCCCACTCCTTCCGCCATTGCCCGACAAGAGTCTCAAGTGCTTGTAAGGTGAGGGTGTCGCAGGGACATGGCAGGTCATTGTCCATGGTGAGCACAGAATCATCAGCGCTGTAACACGCAGAATCATCAGTGTCACGCACAGAATCATTGGCACCGTAACACACAGAATCATCGGTGTCATGCACAGAACCATCGGCGTCATAACTGGTGTCACCAGAGCGTTCTTCGGTGTCGTGAGTGAATTCACCAGACAGTTCTTCATGCGCTGACTGGGAATCAATGTCGAAATCATGGCCGTTGTTATCCCAGTCAAGGGGGGGGTGAACCAAGGGCAGGAAAAGGTACATGTTTGGTGTCGTAGTCGCAACGAACATCGCAGGACAGTTCCTCAGAGTCGGACTGGGAATCAGGAATGGGTGAGGTTGGAATGGATGATTTTTGCACAGCGGGAGGTTGAGTTTGCATTTTCCTATCATATATGTTAGCGAGTTACAAGTGAATACACATATAGGACGCACTTTGCCCTATTGCTGAAGGAATTCTTGTAAGTACAGCCGCAAGTTTGAGAATAAATGTGGACATACCGAGCCATGCGAAGACATGCCTTCATATTTTGGCTGTCTTGAATTCTATGAGGGGAGGTAAGTAACATTCTCCACAGCTCAAACACCTTCAACTTACCCTGGTTTGGCAAGCCAGCGCTCTGTAGCCAAGCGCTGCCTCAAAGCAGGACTACTGGGCTCGTCCCGACGACCCTTGGATTCAAATGTTAGGTAAATCAGCACGGGTACAAAACATTTGACCTTACCATGCTAGAAAATTGAAGGAGTGAGAGACGATCTCTGGTGTGATACCGATAATCAATGACAAGTGTCTTGACTGCATCACTGATCTGCGAATAAATTGTCAGATACGAGGGTGGTTGCCATTGTCTTGAGATGATCAAAAAACTATATGCCCAATTGACAGAATCTGTCATTGGATGGTATGGGTTGGTTAGCCGCTGTCCCTTGTAGAAGTGAACGCACATGATTACTATATTTGGAAATGTTGTGGGTCCAAAGATTGCGCCTTGAGGCTTGAAGTTCGAGGTTTCAACACACGCCAACGTCTCTGAAACTTCCGCAATGACAGAACTTGAGTATGTGGCTGACTTGGATGACTGGAGAGGCAGGACATTCATATTGTAAGTGACCTGTTTGTTCTTAATGCTTACCTGACTCATGGCAAATACTACCAGGCGCAACCCAAAGACACTATGGTGTTCCTTTGTGACCTGGCGCTTTGGGGCTCCGAGTCCAAACCCTGCTATGGTGGGTCAGTTTGGACCATACCCAGACAACAATTTTACTGCCTCTGTGAGGTAAGTGACTGGGCAATTGTTGGTGTTCATCACTGACATTCAATACTATAACATTCCTTTACAGTCAAACCCATAGCTCAGATAATAGGAGACAGGGACTTGAGGCATGCAATACAAGTAAGCCTTATGATACAGCACATTCTGCGCCTGATGTTAGCGGCCGGTTTCAGACCAATTTTTTTTCAAGAACAAACAGGGCGCTGCCAGTAATGACATTGTGACAACGCACGCGACACATCACGCATGGTTTATTGACATGATCTCGTCGAATTTTGCAGGCATATCTGCTATGACAACGCACGCGATGCGTAGCACGTTGTTTATTTGCATGATCTTATCGATCCCTGGAGGCACAACTGTGCACGGCGGACGATCCCTCACCACACTGTCTATGATGAACGCTTTGTTTTCAGCCGCCGACTTCGATGCAAACAGTGATTTCGCAGTTCCCTTGCTCGACAACATGAACTGGGATGACCCAGCGCTCTACACCATGCCACTAACGAATGACGAAATTGCTGCCATCACTGGGGACATAGCAGCCACCAATTTGCCAGTTATTCCAGAGCTCCCCACTCATCCCTCGCTGCCTGACCCGCCTCCTTGCACACCATCACCCCACCCATTTGAATGCTCGAGCCACGATCATGACCCACCGAGTCCCACTTGTGCAGGGCCGCTTCGAGAAGCGAATTCATCAAGCTGGGCGGCACGCAATCCCACACGGCCTGTCCTTCATCCTCGTACACCACCGCCTCAGCTCACGGATGCCCAAAAGGCGTCACAGAAAATAAAGAGGGACCAGAAGCACGAAGCAGCAAAACGCTTGCATGATGGTGTAACCAAGTACCTCAATGAGCAGAGGATGAAGATCGAGGCACTTGCCCGCACTCATAACATCACCTCAAAACACATCAACGACATCATCGGGAGCCAGACCAACTATCACAAGTCGCGGAAACCCCAATTAATCAACGCGCTCGTTCATGCAAAGGCTAAGGAGATGAACACAGGTAAGTCTCAATAGTCTCAATAGTCTTGATCATTTCCTGATGATATCTGATGAATTAATTTTATTTTAGACCAACCGGTGGGGTCTCAATATACATTGGCTGAACTGCGTGAAATGGTCGCAAACGACCCCTGAACCAAAAAATTGTCAAGAGAAGAAGCCGCAGCCTATATTAAGGCCCTCAACGAGCATCGTGACCAGAAGGGACTTAGCGTTCGGGCAAATAATCTGGCAGCTGCACGCGATGTTGTAGCCACAACGGATCGGATCGTCAAAGAGGTGTGTTCGATTCTCACTCAACAGCAACCAACTAAACTCAATTTTTCTTTGAAGCTGGACGATCTGCGAGTTTGGACTGGCGTCTATGGCACACTATTTGTCGTCCGCAGTCACATCAACAATACCATTCAAAGCACAATGCATGGCACAGATAATTCTGAAGATTTCTGGGATGATGTGTACGAGCATCCCATGGCTGACTTTCTTAGGCAATACGAACAATGGGCATGCACCCAGAATCAAAGTAAGTCCGTCATATTCATATAGCTTGTGTACTTATGCGACATCCCGTAGATCTCAATGCACGCGACTCTTTGGAAGTCGTAAGGAAGCAAGTACGCAAGCTAATCCTCCGGGGCCTAGGTGCGTATCGACGTTGTTCTACACATGCTGCCCCCATTTAACATTACTCACAGTCGAGGTGACCAGCAAAAAAGATATTATGATGAATTACAATAACTACGAAACATCTGTCATCGAAACATACGGGGTGCGCCTTGTGGGCTGGCCCCATGGTGTCAAGTTCACTAGCCCTTCGAACATCGGGACCGTGGGCGACATTCGCAAGCTCCAGGATGCCCTCAAGGCACGTACATGCTACTGGGCAGTCCTATCACCGGCAGAGGTCAAAGCTCACGCGTCTGAACTTGATACACGACGTTCAGCCGGGGAAGTTGTTCGGAAGCCATGAAAAAAGTGTTCGGATGCTGGCGTACCTCGAAAGTGTAAAAACGGGTCCAGCGCAGGACAGGCAAACAAGGAGAATAATAGGCCATCGAAGAGAGCGAAGAAGAACTCTGCCCAGCTGCAGGAAGGTCCCAAAAGCGCCGAGTTTGTAGAGTCTTCTGACAAAGAGGAGGAGGGGCATGAGTAGTAGTATTACATTGCCTTAGTCTACTTTGTATTACTCATATATGTATTGCAATAATTACTGGCACATCGCTCGTCAAAATGTGCCGTGAATCTGACCACCTTGGAGTGAGATACTCGAGCTCGAAGGTTCCCATCACTATGCAACATTGGGCACGGTAACCGCATCACGTGAATCTAATAATAGTACGGTAATAATGACAACACTCTGCGTACCTACAGCTCTATAAAGTCCCTAGCTATCCAGGAGATATTGGAGGAGGCCCTGAGTTCCTATATCCGCCTGACCTTACAGGTGCGAAACACGTGCATTATCGCCTATAACTACGGTGCTTATGTGGGAGTCACAGGTGGAATGACGTTGACGTAGTAGATAGTTCAACCGAAAAAGGCAATCCGAGATGAGTCTGCTCCTAGGCCTCAACCTAGCGAATTCATTGACATCCTCATGACCTTACAGCTGTGTGCAAAACTAACGAGATTCATGAAATTTTTGGGGCGCGCGTGACCAAAAAGAAAATCGATAGAATAATACGTCCTCGGTACCTGGGGGACTTCCTGTAACTGGTAAACAGTTTTCAGACAGTATTAGCCCTTCACACTGCATTTTCCATGCGTCATACACATATAACTCTATGGTAAATCAAAAGAAAATGGGCCAACAATCAAAATCCCAGCCAGACAACCCAAAACTGACTGCAGTTGCAGCTGTTGAACAGCCTACATTATGACGAATCACAAATCGTAGAACTCTACTGCAAGCCACGTGCAAGCTTTAGGTCTGAATCTTCGGCATAGAGGCCTTCAATCGCTGTCATGAGTGCTCGTGTGATTATTCGTGTGCGGCCGACGAGTGGAGAAGGGGGCCTAGGCCGCCTAACAACAGTGCCGAGTTCTTCAAAGATCTTTCGCCAATGAAAGCAGCTGGCCCGAGAAACACCGAGCACCTCGCAGATATCCTCAAGCTCCAACCCTGATCCCAGAGGATAAGTGCACATTCTTTCATATCTTTTCTTATCCATCTGTTAACCATGTCGTATAGGCGATGGAACAAGGTAAAAGTTCGTCGTTTTTGATATCTACTGGCGTCAAACGTCGTCCGAATGGTTTACAAGGGGATTTCCTTTTTTGTCACGCACGCACCAAAATTTTCATGATGAATCTCATCAGTTTCGCACACAGCTGTAAGGTTATTCTCACTCAGCCAACTCCCATTTCTGATGCACCTTAGATTACTGCATTGCAATGACAATCAGCATCTTCATAATTGTCCATACTATAAAAGACCTGGTCGAACAGCGGCAAACACCCAATCATAGCCTCTCGAATATCAAAAACCAAGATCGATCGATCGTATATATGTAGGTGCTCATTTGGAATCTGGGAACGTTGCATAGGGCACTGTCGTTAACGAGAACGAATCCATCTACTTGTGGGCAGCCCTTGTACTCAACTAAAACCTCTTCGTTTGTCATGCAGCTTCTGAACCATCTTCTCGGATCGGAGCGCATATGGACAGTGCCGCAGACGACGCGGACATCATTCAAAATTGATGTAGATCCCGGAGGAGAACAATCTATGATCGCCGAAAGTGTGGATATCAGTCCTATCACATAGGAAAACAGAGATGCTGAAATTTATACTACCACCAGCGCCCCAACCAAATGAAAGCCAGGTTGCCTTTAGCTAAAGCGGAGTAGCTCAAGCCAAGAAGATTATATGACGATGACGACTCATCGATGTCCGGAGGCAGATACATCCTGATGCATCATCCGTAGCTGATATCTGGCGAATATTCGACGCCCATCCCTATATTGAGAACAAAAATGAGAGGGCACTGGAGAACAAAGAAGACTTGATGGCGGAGCAGGAAGCCGGACTTACTGTACACGCACATTTGAATGATTTCATCAAACATTGATCATCTAAACGTGATCATCGCTCATAACAGGAAGATAAGCCGCGCCTTATGAGCGTCTCCTGGCCTAAACAAGGTCACGCTCGCAACTCTGATGAAATCTGATGCAAAAACACCCACGTACAAATAAATGGATCATGCAGTTAATGTCATCAGTGTTTCGGATACTGCTAAATAGGATGGGTGGCGAGGACTTGTAGGAAGTTCGAGTTGTATGGCTGATAGTAAGCTTGCTCAGAGTTGAATCACGTCATGCATTTACATTTGCATTCGGAGTCAACCTGTTCATCTATTATTAGAATCCATACTATACAGCATATCGGGTCGCGCACCATCTTATCGAGAACCTTTTCTGCATGCTCCCTCATGCTCAGCATCCTCTGATCTGAGCGAATCGAAGGATACAAAAGCTGTGCGTGGGAAGTCAGTTGATGAAGTTCAACAGCAATATAGATGGCAGAGATGGCCTCTCAACGGGCATACTGAGATATTCCCCTGCTGTTTCATGGCTGTGGTATGGTGGGATTGGTTAGTGGTATAGGGTGATCGGCAGATAGCACAGGCGGCCGTTCGAGGTTGATGTTACGGGGTGATTGGTTGAGTTAGTTCTCGTGCTTCGCTATGCCAAGCGATGATACATCGACGATTATTGGGGTAGGATCTCCTTGGAGTATGATTACAAACAGTCTGCCGAGGCTGCCTGTTCATGCAAGCGACGGCGATGAGCAGAGTGAACCCGTGGGTTTTCGGAAGCAGGTGTTTGGTAGGTGTTTGGTACTAAGGTAGGGCCACTACAAAACCAACCAACCGTGACATGGTGTGACAGCTGACGAGATGCGGGACACAGTGGAGGCACAGGCGGCGCCACTGGCCATGCAAGGAGATCAGATGTATTAGATGTAAGGTATATGTACTTATGAATGTATGTAAGTAGCAAAGTGTCAAGTGTATGTACTACTTAGTAGCTATTAACTATGAGTCTATGTGATCTGGTTGTCACCA
Source organism: Suillus paluster (assembly GCF_016628075.1). NCBI lineage: Eukaryota > Fungi > Basidiomycota > Agaricomycetes > Boletales > Suillaceae > Suillus > Suillus paluster. Next base: position 121,701 of record NW_024537662.1, read on the forward strand.
AGTTCTTGTAAAATACTGTCTGGAAGAGTGTGGTGACCTCAATATTTCCTGTTTGCCCATGCTGCTTGCTTTCCATTCAGACCTTTCCGATATGTGTCTAGGAACTGTAAGGACCGGTTCGAAAACCTGTAACTGTGTGAGTTTGACTCTTTGAACACCAGTAGCAATACTTACTGACACATGCACTCAATGGAACCGGATGAGGTGGAACGCAATCGCTGGCCAACGGTGGTGCAAAGTTCTTGGCAATCTTACTTTGATAAATGCCACAATCCCATCTAATGTCCATAAGTTACACTACATGCACTTTTTAATGAATTGGGTCCCTGTGAACTGTACTATATAGTGTGCTCTATCATCCACAGGTTTCCAATTTTCTCTCCCTCATGTTATCCTAGAGCCTTCATCAGTTTTGCAATTCTGTCACACTTTCAATACATTTGTCACGTGAGGTTGGTTGATTTTGTAGTGACCCTACCTTATTGTACACTCACGTACTTGTACCATAGCACTATCCAGCAGTGTCCACCCCATCCGTGTCTGACTGGGGTAAAAGCAACTATTTGTTCATTTACTACAACGCTCACCATGATCACGAAATCTGACGACGTGGATTCTAGTCCCTGCTGCATCATCGATCATGATAAAGAAGCCTGTGGAGAAGTAAATAGGAGGGTGAAGATGAGGAGTAATTGGCGCCAGCCGTATATCTCTCCATAATCCTATTTCTCCCCCTTTTTACCTCATAGATCTTCTAGGGCGACCGGGACACCTCATCAGACAATGATAGACCAGCATGAGCAACAGTAGCACCCCCCAAAAAACAAGGGTACTGTGAAACAAATCATAGCAGAGACATACACTGAAAGTTTGGTTGATCCTCCACAATCAGGCTCTCTTCCGGAGTCTATGCATTCTATGTTGATAACTTTGGGCCCCTTTGTCGATGCCACGACAATGACCGTGTGAGTTACATTGTCCTGCAATGTCATTGCTCCCACCTTAATGAATGTCATTCCCATCCAAGTTGGTGTCATTCATGGTTGGCTGTTTTGTAGGTGAGTTATCAGTGGCATGCACATTTTGCCACTGCACAAGACATGGCACCAACTTCAGGAACAAGTTTGTCATGAAGGAATGGCCTATATCTATGGGCTTCAGTCATTCTTTTGGCCTTGCTCGCTATTGGATGCTCGAATATCAATGTTTTCTACGGGAAAAGCAGAAGTGAGATTGGCATTTGGATGGTCGGTATTTTGATTTAATCTTTCTCGATCGCTAGCCACGCACCGATGGTAGCCTCAACGACGAGTTCAGCATCTAGAGCTTTGATCAAGCTTTGAATGGTGGAAGCTCCATCACGCTTTCCAGGCTCATGACCTGTCTTCACCACTGAAATATGCGGTTGCTTCAGCTCGAATAATAGCACAGGCTCTGCGGGAATTACTGCTACATCTCAGACTCCTACCCATCGCATGGGGAGGTGAGTCTACATACTAGAGCAGCCACTTTGTCAATAGAACCATATAATTATATAATCATTTTAAGCGACAATTTTTGAGACTACCTCCCCACTGGCGACTGGCATAACTTGTTGTGGTGCCAATTGTTGGCCTTGTTTGTCCCCTGCCTGGAGAGCGCAGAAATCATACGCGACCCCTAAAGGGATGCTCAATTCTAAAATGTCGTTGTCGCAGAGTGTCCTCATCCTAATCCTCACTGTACAGTAGCTACCTAAACCTTTTCATGTAGCAGTATCCCTAAACCTTTTCATGTAGTAGTGCTCCTAAACCTTTCAATATAGTATCAGCACTAAACCTTATCATAACTCCTAAACCTTTTCATGTAGTTTTGTCACCTAGTGTTTGCTTTTCTCTGGCAATATTTGAGTCATGATTTTTCATACAGTATCTTCAGTACTAGTGAGACATGTTGAAATATTCAAAAGAATCTGATTTAGGAGCAGTTTAGCAATACTAAATGGAAAGGTTTAGTAATGCTACAATATGATAAGGTTTAGTGCTGATACTATATTGAAAGGTTTAGGGATACTGCTACATGAAAAGGTTTAGGTAGCTACTGTACAGTGAGGATTAGGATGAGGACACTCTGCGACAACGACATTTTAGAATTGAGCATCCCTTTAGGGGTCGCGTATGATTTCTGCGCTCTCCAGGCAGGGGACAAACAAGGCCAACAATTGGCACCACAACAAGTTATGCCAGTCGCCAGTGGGGAGGTAGTCTCAAAAATTGTCGCTTAAAATGATTATATAATTATATGGTTCTATTGACAAAGTGGCTACTCTAGTATGTAGACTCACCTCCCCACACGATGGGTAGGAGTCTGGCTACATCTCAGCTATCGAGTAATCCAGGCGCTTGGGTGGGGAATAGGTAAGATGAGGACTGGTTGCAAGACATTTTACGTGGTTTCAGCTTGCCACTTGGTGCAAGTGTGAGTACTCTGTAGCAGCTAGCGCCAGTAGTGGTGCATAAAGATAAATGTTTCTCCAGACCTACTTCTCTTTCAAACATACTTCGGAACACAACATAACTTAATTAAATAAGTACCACAATGAAACTTAGAACAAAAGCATATTCTCTCACCTGCAGAATTCCCAGTGTAAAGAAGTCATCTCCAGTGTTACACACTGCTGCTAGTGGACACATGCATGCACACCTGGAAAGCAATTGAAGTCATGGTGATTGCTGAATCGGAGTCAGCCACTCGCCAGGCATTGTATTCTCAAACGCCAAGGATCAGGTGTGGTCCCAGCACAAACAATCTGATTTTGCAAGGAATATTGGTCCTATGGAAATGATGAACTGCAGTTGCATGCAGAGGTCAATGATAGATTGACATACCGCTGAGATTGTTGAAAGCATAAAAACCAGCTGGAGGCCCGAAGCAGCAGCAAAGCTAAGTTGACATTTGTGAAGCTTCAGCAAAAAAGGATAACCACATTCACATTATGAGTTCACCTCGCAAAGTAGACCATGCGAGTTCTCATCAACACTGTGAAACAGTCCCTGATAATCCCTCCTGCAGATGATTGTCTCAGTTCATGGAAATGTTTTACAGCAATCCAGACTGTGAGCCACAGTACAAGGACCTCCCATACAATGATGAGTATCCAATTTATGGGCATCAGAAGTGGGTCACTTTCCACATAGTCAATAGCACATTCATAGGTGCCGAAGAGAATGTACACCTCTGGCATTCGTCAATGAGCCTTGTGGTCTCCAGTATTCCATCCAAAATTGAGCTTACCCCCTGAGGCATGCCCAGTTACCATTTCGCAGATCACTCCACTGGTGATGGTGACAGCTAGCAAGACAATAATGAGAAGTATCAACACTGTTCAGGATCACTGATACATGGCATACAACCGAGCCATCATGATGACTTGCATGATATATCAGTAAACCAATATCACTGAGAGATTGCAGCTGGGTAGCTCACCACCTATCATTGCAGGCACGACGACATTTGTCCACTCTATTGTGACATATATGTTGAAGCCTGACAAATTGAGTTAGTGATCAGCCTCAGAGTATCACACACTCCTAACAGACTCACAACTGTGGTAGTCATTATATTGAATCAACGGGCGGGTCAAGAAGCTCACTCACCCCTACATGGGAGTGCAGTTGATTGGACAGGAATGACAGGAACCAGGGCAGAATACTCACTGCATCTGTCATCGGGATGGTCGGAACTTGAGCTGCATGCCGTCGGTCAGAAGAAATAAGCACAGCATGTGTACTGTGACAGCCGTGGAGCCAATGCAATTGCGCCACTCTGATAGCCATTGGAGAGCCTAAGAAAAAGAAATGTCAGACATGAATAGCGTCAAAAATTACTCACTATAGCCATAACAGGTCCATCATTCGTGACGGTATGGGGGATATCTTCATAGACCACATTCCAGGTGTCCTGTATAGTAACATGGAACATTGCTTCCGACTCGATACGACCCCAGACTTCATCCTGATCTCCGATAGCAGAAATGAGAGTAGGGATGAAAATGGCACTCCACCTAGCCACTGCCTGAGGGCATCCAGGAAGGTGCTTGATCCTATATGAAGAATGGGGGAGGATCTCCACTGTCACCTCTAAGGGATTCATGGGACCAGCCTGAGGTTTCATGGTACTTGGGATGCTGGACACACTGCGAGAAGACTTCAGCTGCTTTGCTGCAGGGGCATTGCATTTGATGCTGATGCCAGTCTATAAATTTTGTAGTCAGTAGAATTCAAATATTTGAACCCGAAGCACACTACCATAGAAGTTACCTGCAAGGGCACTGGTTTGTACTCGGTCTTGACCACAGGCTTGACATGAGCCACAAATTCAATTTCGGAGGAGGGTGAGTCTTCATTGGCTACATGATCCATGATCATGAGGTCATCCTCAATCACATCCATCAACATGAGGTCATCCTCAATCGCAAAATCATCTGTGATCATGAGGTTGTCCTTGAATAGATTGTCCTCAATCAAGTCATCATCAGTTAAGTCATGCTCAGCATCTACGAGTTTGCGCTTGACACCGGTAGGGCAGGATGTGTAGGATGGAGCGAGACGTGGAGGCCGGAGGTTGGCATCATAGTATCCTTTGGGAACCTGCACAGAAGGAGGAGGTTCAAGATCAGATTCCCTATTGGTATTGGAATCATAGTCAACAAGGGAAGTTACTAGAGGAGCGGTCTTCGCATTTGTTTCAAGATCATTGTCCATGAGATTGAAGGCACCATCATCAGCGGTGACATCAGGCTCAATCGGGTCGAGCTGCTTGGGTGCCAGATTGGCGTTGCGATGGGCTAACTTCATTTGAAGTAGAGAATTCTCTGAGACCTTCCAAGAAATTTTGACACCCTGGAAACGCAGTTAGCACATGGAAATAAACTAGATGGTTGGACTCACCTGAGCAGCCTTTAATTTTGACATACGAGCAAGTCCTTGAGAGCGCTCGACTGAATCGGTTAATTCATCATCTGCAAACAGGGTTGTAAAAAGATCTGACACATTGTTGGCCCCAGCATCGGGAGTATCGATAGGTGTGAGTAAGGCACCACCACTACTCATAGTGCTCCCCCTAGTAAGCTTAGAGGAGGGAGTGGTACTAGAGATAGCAGAAGGCACTCCAGAAGCTCTGTGTTTCAAGTTGGAGGATGGCTTTGAACCACCAATGGGAATATGTGTCCTCCAATTCAGAATACAACAAGTATGACTGAATTTTTTAGAACCCGGCAGAGAGCTATCATCGTTATCATAGACCATAAGATTGAAAAAAAAAGATGTTTCGGTCAGATGGATCCTCATGGTTAAAACAATTACAGCTCTTTGCATAAAGGATGGCAGTGGCGTGGAATTTTTGTTCAATTAGGAAGTGTTTAGACTTAGTGAAATTTTGCTTGTGTAACCTAAGGACGCATTGTGTCAACATTGTATTACCATCAGTATCATCTTCACAACATGGGATTTCACAGGATTAGTCGCAATGTCAAACTTGCAGCAATCTGACTCCATGAACAAAACCTTCCAAGCCTTTGCAACATCCTTGGTTGCTGTGGATTCTCCGAATGCACTTGGTTTCGGATCTTGAGGCTCTCAGGCTGACATTGTCATGAACTGTCAGCCTAGCACAACAATGCGTGGTCATCTGTGTGCTTTCAATCATGAAGATATTGATTGCCTACTTCGTCTCATGAGGCAGTATCCTGATTATTTTTGGACCAGCTCATGCACCTCCTTGCAACAAACCAATTCATATCCGTCCATTTCGTGAGCTTGAATGTGCTGATGTGAGCTAAAAGAAACTCAATTGCATTGCCAATGAATGCAATGAGACTCTCTGTGCCGAGTTCATCACATGCATCATAGGCTCAGTCTGTTCATGATCTTCCAAGTCCCCTTCCTCCGAAAGTTCTTTGATTTGAGTATTGTCCTCATCAGAGCCATTAGAATAAAGGTTACTGTCGTGCTCTAGCAGGCTCTTGTGTTTTTTGAAGGCATAAATAGTTATAAATGGCATGATGATAATGATTTACAGGGGGTGTGAGTGTATGATGAGTAAAATTTCACTAAGTCTAACATTTCCTAATTGAACAAAAATTTCAAGCCACTGCCATCCTTTATGCAAAGAGCTGTAAATGCCTTACACATCCAAGTCAGACAACTTATCATCATCACGTGCCTGTGTTGATTCACTAGTGATAAGGGCACCCACCACAGAGTCAATCACATCTCTCACAAGTGTTTTCACTGGTATCACCATCCTCTTTCCCTTCTTTTTGTGTGCTCCTGGCATCTGCACCTCCAACTCCTCATCTTCTTCACTCCCAGGATGCTCAATATTGGCATTGGCTGCTGATTTATCAGCCCTGCCACCATTGCCTATGACACCAACAGCCTTATCGGCAGCCATAGTCAAGTCGGTAGTCTCTGGGGCTTTCGCAGCCTTTTTCACAGGATGAGGACAAGGACGACTAGGCTTAGGTGCAGTGCTTTAGCCACTCTCAATAAGATTTCTTTCTCTGATTGTCTTCTTGCATACTCAAACAGCAACATACAGCACTGGATGAAGATGAACAGGCTGTCCCTCCTATTGCACCACAACCAGATGCCCATGCCATTGAACCGCAACCAGTCATTGAGATTGATGACAGTGAGATAGTTGATGGTACAACAGTACTTGCTTATGTAGTGCTTGCTAAAACTCCTTGTAAGTGATACCATGCAGCGTCAAATCTCGATGCTAACTATTATATCATACAGAATGAAAACAGGCATGAACAGTAGCAGCATTAGCACATGAAGTTGCTGTTCCAGATCTGCGACACCTCATTCAATACTTTTTGTTCACTCAGCTCAACCGAGATGATCCCCACGATCCTGCAGATGTCCCAACTGGTAGCTTGCCTCAGAATGAAGGCAAGCTCCAGGTCTTCAATTCTGCTGCTGCAACTTTCTTTGCTCCCAGCAATCTGAGTGGTACTGGTGGCATGCGACGGGAACATATCCATGCATGTCCACTCTGGAGAAACGAGCACCCATGCAATGACTGTGTGCTCATCAACACTGATTTGGATGCTCAAGGCATGCAAGGACTCGAAGTTGCAAGAATCATATGCTTCTTTTCTTTCAATCACAACTGGGAAGTATATCCATGCGCTCTCATTCAATGGTTTGAGAAGATTAATGATTGTGCTGACGAAGACACTGGCATGTGGATGGTCTGCCCCAGTTTCCATGAGGATGGTTCCCGGAACCTTGCTGTTATTCATATTGAGACAGTGTTCCGTGCAGCAAACCTGATACCTATATACAGTTCGGAGTACATCCCTCATGGCCTCAAGTTCTACCATTCCATTGATTCTTTCTGCTCATTTTATGTCAACAAGTTCGCTGATCACCACGCCTTCAAGATAGCCTCCTGACCGCCATGTATGGCATAGGTAGGTCTTCAATTCAATTTTTGATCTGTTTTAACAGTCAGATCCCAATAGAATATTTAACTTCTCAATGTGTCTCCCCTCTTAACAAGCCTCACTTCGAGGCTATGTACATGAAGAGTCATCATGTGGAGCCCAACGTGCAAGTTCTGTTACCTGATAATTGGTCAGTTGAATTTCGCTTCATGAAGGTAGCACTCAATTGATCATTTGTAGATTGAGGTCTCACCTTTGGACATACTCTGCAAGGTATGCCCTCTCCTCAGCAGTTGTCCCCTCAGAGTGCGCCTTTTGATGTCGCATTATCACTCTGAACAGGATGGGAGGAGTTTCAATGTTAGTTTGTCACTGATTGCAGAAGGGACCACCGAAGAGTAAGTAGTATGTATTTGTTCCTTTGATTGATGTTCATCTACGCTGTAGTGCTACTCCCCACAACCCCTGGTTTACACCTAACACTACAACCCCTACAGGGCAACAACAAAGTAGAAGATCCTCCACTTCCACTTCCAAAGCACGCCTTTCATCAGTCTCAAGAGTCGAGGATCAAATGCACACACTTGAACAACAGAAGGTGCACGGCTACTTGGACTCACTCCCACACCGGTTTCCATCTCCCCCAATGTCATCCTCTCCATTCCCAATCATCCCTCTGAACCCTTCTCATATAGTAATGATCACAAGTCCCGTTCCAGTACCAAACACAGTACGTCAACCAAGCACTTTCTCACCAGCCCGTTATGCGCAAAATAATCCACCCGCTCTTTATCCCCAACTCCTTCAGGGTCCGCTGAATCATCAGCACCCTCTTCTATCTCTCTTGACTCATATGACTCCCCTCCCTCACCCCCCCCCAATCACTCGAGGACCAAGTCCACATGGCTTACATGTTGAATGATACCCGTCTTGCTAAGATTCTGCTTCTTAAACTTAAAGGGATCAATGTCACCTTGGACAATGATCCTCGGATAGATGAAGTCCAGGAAACTCAACGGAGACAGCAACAGAAATGGGAGGAGGTTCAGTGAAGACAATGCTTGTGCATGTGCAAAAGGGTTTGGGAAGAAGAAAAGCAGCATCTACACACCGAGCGACTTTGCACTATTTGCCATCACGAGGAGGAGATAGCTGTAGAGGAAGAGAGAAGGCAGATAGCAGATGTTCATAAGCATGAAGAGGCAGAGCTCGCTCTTCTACAGTGTTCCACGCAGGTGAGGTTCTCGATGGCTCAACATCACACTGTATCTTATGGTAAATTGTCGCAGGCATGGCTAGAAAGGTGCTTGTTGAGGCACGACAAAGATCCATTTCAGTACAACTTCATGTGACCCATGAATTTGAGCACAACTCCACCCAAGCGTGGCCTCACATCCCCAAAACCGCTCCACAATGACACCACACCAAAGCCTTCAGGTGGTCAGCAACGCACAGTGTCGTTCAAGGAGGTCATGTCCTCTATGGATGGTAAGCTGTTCCCCCTCGACGCAGCCGAGCAGGCAGAGGAGGTGAGGTGTATTGCAGGAATCAGTACTGTTGCCAGCCCTTCATGCCACTGCCATCATAACTCTGCGCAATCCGATTTACTGCTCAGCCTGCTGCACAGTAAGTGATCTCTGAGCTCGGTTTACCTTTCTCATGTTTCCTAGATGCAATGAGGCATCTCCCAACCTCCAATGAGGACAAATTTGTGTCCTATGCCAACAGGGTATTGTTCTTGCATTTTATATTACTCTAAACTAACACCGACTGAAACACAAGATTACTACCTCATCTCCTGCTCTGGATCTCGCTCATCTCTCCCGGACATCTCCACGGAGTTCATTCTCTGCAAGAGGCGTGCTATGGCAGATGGACACCTATCTTGATTCAGGCTGTTGTGGTGACCGAGAGGGAGGCGAATTTTAATGCTCAGGTCAGTGTTATGCTGATGGTAATCAGAGGAAGTTTCAAGTCAATCAATCTACTGGAGGTGGCACTCTAGAGAAGTCAAAGGAATCAAGGTGGATTCACTAGTGTCTAACTAGTAGTCTGAAGATGTATCTGGGTAATTCCAGCGTAGGTCAAGATGAGGAATCATCGAGACTACGACCTGCTTATATACGATAGTAAGTCAGGGTCCAGGGTCTAGGGTAAGTAAGTAATATGTCCATATAAGTATAGATAAGTGTCCATGGGAATACACATGGTGTATGCATGTTAAGGGTCTATGAGAATACACTAGGTATCAGCATGTAAGTAATATCCAAGGACTTGCCGAGGATAGATCGAGATTGATCACAGATCAATGAATAGGGGTGTGCACCTGTGATATGGTGAAGTCGGAGAGTAACCCTAGATAGGGTGATATCAGGAAATGGTGACACTGTGACATGGTGTCAATGTGAAGAGGTGAAGATGTGAAAGGTGAAAAGGAAAATCAAAGGTGTCATAGACAACCGTAACAGTCAGTGTCAATGCCCAGGATGACAAGGGCAGGGTGGACTACTATGCTATTGCACATTGCACCTCAGAGAAGGTCATAAAAGCAGTCCGTTTTCATTAACAATCGGTTCAAAGGCTACTTAAAGGTGGGCACGATAATTTGGAGTCCATTCCACATCTCCCAGACGCCGAATCGCCAAGACGATAACATCGACTTCAAGATCAGTAAGCTTGCAGCTCATCTGTTGTAAGATTTCCGCTCACCTTAATCTGCAGTCATGCCGCACTCAAACAACACATTCTGTTTTGATCCTTGCGCCCCAACCACCTCTTCACTCTCTCCCACAACCCCAGCAGGACCTCTGAGTCCACCTGCCATTCCACATTCGCATTCACCTCTGCCAGTGCACGAGCCGCTGCCTCTGTCCACCGGCACTTTCACTCCCACCCACAATGCACGTCTGAGTCCATCGATCTTGGTTTGGAGGCCACCATAGATTGTCTGTCATTCCAGTGTCTATTAACAAACAAACAATGAGCTGAAGGACATACCAGATTGCATTTGAGATGTTGGTTTAGACAAGTTTAGAGTTTGAATTGTTAGTACTAGGGGGAGATCTGTAATGATATGTTGCTTGCAGCGCTTGTTTTGGCTTTGGTATCTGATCTTGCCTTGCGCTGCTTTTCGCCACATGAATACCACGTGCTTCCTTATTCGACTTATCAAACTAAAAGGCAAGTGAATGAATATAAATAAGTCAAAAATAAGTTTTAATTTTCAAAATAAGCTGTGCTAAGGAATGTGTGAATTTACTGATGTCTAAAATCAAACAAGTTAACTCTACAATGTACGATAATGTTTTCAAATAACTTCAAATTCTTTCTCATCCTTGTTATTTTATCAGGGGGTAAAAAAAGCGATCTAAATCTGCTAAAACTTGAATTTGGAAAATTTAGACATAATATTGCAGCATTAGTTCTAAAAACTTCTAATTAGCTTAGGAGGTTTTTCCTGATGCAAGGTGTTGCGCTCCTGCTACATGTTATTCCCACTCAATAGTTGTCTGGTTTTCCATACATGCAAACTATGTACAATTTCACAGTAGAGACTTTCTGGTGGTGTGCGCTGGCAGTGCTCCATACAAGTCAGAAAGTTAGTGATGTGAGACACATAGGTGGCCCCATGGTGAATTCCTGGAAGATATAATGGCGCAGGGGTGCACGAAGTTCCATTGCCTAATATGGATGCGAGACCAACAGCTTTAAGGCCTTCGGCATCTGAGCAGCACATCAATTCGTGGACTTGAACACCATCTTTGAAATTGAAACACCTAAAGCGCCTCAGCAGACTGCTACTCATAGCAGATCCTACCACCACACAGGTTCATGTCATACAGCTTCACACGTGTTAACTTAGCTTTGCTGCTGCTTCGAGCTTCAATCTGGTTTTGATGCTTCCAAAAATCACAGTGGTATGTTGATCTATCATTGACCTCTGCATGCAACTGCAGTTCATCATTTTCATAGGACCCATATTCCTTGCAAAATCAGATTCTCGCTGGTGTTGCTTGAATTTTCTCGGTCACAGAGATGTTTGTGCTGGGACCACACCTGATCCTTGGCGTTCGAGAATACAATGCGCGGCGCGTGGCTGACTCCGATGCAGCAACCACCATGACCTCAATTGCTTTCCAGGAGCGCGTGCATGTGTCCACTAGCAGCAGTGTGTAACATGGGAGATGACTTCTTTACACTGGGAATTCTGCAGGCGAGACAATATGTTTTTGTTCCAAGTTTCGTTGTGGTACTTATTTAATTAAGTTATGTTGTGTTCCGAAGTAGGTTTGAAAGAGAAGTAGGTTTGGACAAACATTTATCTTTATGCACCACTACTGGCACTAGCTGCTACTGAGTACTCACACTTGCACCAGGCGGCAAGCTGAACACAGGTTCATGTCATACTGATGCATTAAACAGTGCAACTGCAACACTCCACTGATGCATCATTGGTGCAATTGTACCACCTTCCAATGATGCATCAGTGCAGTCCTCCAGATTGATGCACTGCGATGCATCATCCCAACCCTTGCACCAATGCATCACCTTGCTACTGTGATGCATCAACCTGCCCTCGCTTGTTCATGTGCCCCTACTGCTGTTTCCCGCCCTCCTGCTGTTTCCCGCCCTCCTGCTGTTTCCCACCCTCCTGCTGTTTTCCGCCCTCCCACTGTTTCCTGCCTGCAAATGATACCAATTTTACTCTTGCTAACATGTATTGGGTGACCGAAACTATAACAAAGGTTTATGTACTATCTAAGTCCATGTCTTTGAATGTGTTCACCAGAGCCAGGGTGTCAGCCCAGCTGGTCTTGAAGGACTCCACAAGAATTCGACGTAAAACAGCTTGACGTTTGGCATACACCGTCTGTCCCTTGCGCTTGTCTGTGTCTGTGTCTTGTAGTGCGTTTCCCAGGCTCCGCTCATCCCAGCGCTGGGCATCCCATTCAAAAAATTGCAGAACCCTTCGCATCTCCTCCTTCAACAACTCCACATCTTCTGCCCAGCGCATCGCCTGTGCCCTGGCTTTGCACCATTCTATTTGCATATCTGATTGACCATGAGCCTGACTAGGAAGCAAAAATGAAGAGCTGCCTACCTTCCAAGGTATTGTCCTTGTCCATCTTGTTCAGAGCCGCTCCCCACATACTCCAGATCCATGACAGCTTTCTTGTTCCCTCCAATTCTCCCCATATTATGTCTGTCATCAAGCGGATGTCAGCTCAGTCTAGCGGCCGCAGTGATGAGTGCCACCCAGACTGGGTCTGATTCACTCGTGGTGCAAGAACAATGAGGGATTTATGTGCATGCTCGTAAGTGCTGGCAGCGGCCTCGATCCTTGCTTCAATGGCTTTCAATGTATTCTGTGCCTGTGTGTTTGCTCCTTGTCCACAAAGGTGCCGGTCTTTATACTTGAGGATTGCAGTCTGAGCGCGTAAGTTCAAATGTAGAGAGCAGAGTGCATTGTGAGCTTGCCCATACCGCAACTTCCATTCGATGGCTTGGAGACGGGTGTCACAAGGCACGGTCCTGCTGATATGGGATGGCAGGCAGAGCTTGATTGATTCTGGTGCAGCGGCCACATTGTTAGATACTGAGCTCTCACTCGCACGTAGTGCAGTGAGAAACAGCATGTATAGTTCCTGCATCTTCGCCCAGGCATCGATCCTCCATTGGAGAGTGTTGCTTCGCTGAAGCATCTTTCCTTCTTGATTGTCCGTTGCATGAACTCCAAGGCCAGCTCTGTCTGCTTTCATTCGCCATCTATCAAAGTAGGAATGAGGTCTGATAAGCAATGGTTGGGACACTCACTGCTGCTCCTCGAGTTCTAAGCCAGTACTGATCAATACACTAGGAGTGCAGTCCTTGTGTAGGGCAAGGTAAGTCCCTGTTTGAAGGTCAACCTGGTCCTCCCTAGCCAGCTCCAGTCGTACAGAAGCCATAGTGATACCTGTGATATACAGAGGATCAAGATGAGCACATAAGTATTACCATCATGATCTCATACTTACTTTCTGCCTTTTGTTCGAAGGGATTGGGCTGCGCAGCGTCATGCTCCCAAGCCTCCACCTGTTCTCTCCACTGTTCAAGGGTGGCACCATATTCGCCTCGCAAGCCGTCATTAAGGTCCTCGAATGCTTCACAATGGTTCTCTTGCTCTGGCAACGCATCCTTCATTTTTCGAAGCATAGTACTACCTGATAAAATGTAAATTAATGTATTATTTTGACAAAAATAAACACACCAAGTCCAACAACCTTTTTCCAATTTGAGTCTCCAAAGTAGTCATCAAGGGTTTCTTGCTGTGCACCGGGACCCATTTCTTTTGTGCTTGAAGCGACAGGGTTAATGTTGGCCCAGCCATGTTCTGGTGCTTCTCCATTGGTCCTTCCTACCCTGCTCTTGAAATTGAATGAGAAGGAGGTTTGGCACTGCTCAATATGAGCAGGTAAGTGGAACTTCGGCACAAAAAATGAGACAGTCTTGACGGTATGTGAGAGGTGCATTGACAATGGAAAGGCACTCATACAGTGCCATAATTTTTTGTGCCACTGGCACGCGATATCATAGGATATGTTGAGAGTGTCGAGTATGGTATGACGAAGTGTTGAAAAGAACAAATAATCCATGTTAATATATCTACATGCCCACATTAGATTGCCAACTGTGGAATGCAAATGACAATTTACCTTTCACCCTTTTGGAGATCCCCCACTGCATTGGGCCTTTTCATATTGTGGTGAGCACAGTCGACGGTACCTAAACCGGTAATGGCGAGTCCGTGGTTAGATTTTGTATCGGCCATGTTGACAGCGGTGTGACTTGAACATGTTGATTTCTGCAAAAAATAGTGAATATACAAAAAGCATAAATAAAACCAACTAACCTCTTGGATGCTGTCCGCACTGCTATGCAAGAAGCCTTTATAAGCCTCTTCCTCCATGAAATAACCCCAGCCACGACTCAGGCTTGGGTCAACATTGTCATTGGAGACAGCCTTGCATTTTAAGCAGAAATTCGCATCAATGGCGAGGAATAATCCATATAACCACCTAACAATACCTATATTAGCAATAATTCTACTCCGGACTGAAGCTCGCTCTAAACTCACTGTCGAGGGGCATCTTTCCAATCAGCTGGAAGGTTCTTCCCTGGGTGTGGGCATGCTGGGCACAATACGGCACATTCGCCCTCAGCTGTCCCATCTATACCACTAGGGTCATGACCTCGCCCCGAACGCTTAAGTATCTTCAAATGGCGCCACTCGCATATCATTCACAAAAACGACTCATATCGATCCTGTAGGGAAGCTGGAGTAACTTCAAGGGTACTTGAAAATATGAATTTACCTTGACGGGAAGTAGGCCAGTGTTATCAGACATCCGCCTGAGCGTGTGATAAAAATCATATGTAGATACTTTTGACTCAAATGAGAGTAGGTGATACTGCTCGAGAACGCGGAATGTTGCAGCGGTTTTTGGATCTGATGTTGTCGAAGGAAACCAAGATATTTGAAGCAGCTGCATGTGGCTTTCGGCTGTTGCACAATCACAGAAGTCAAGGGCCACTTCGTGTATACCGTGGGTGTCGATAATGACAAAATCATTGTTAAATGCACAACAAGGATTGAGACATTCCTGGCCAGTGGTGTGGCCAAGCTGGATGTGAAGGCCCAGGGTTTTCAGTGAGATTCGCTCGAAATATTGACCGTTCCACCTCTGTGTTGATATGATATATTAGTTTTATGTCCTACTCTCCCAATCAAATATGAAACCGTACCTACAATCAATGAAGTGGGTGGCTCACATGGGCCAACAAGATGCAAGTTGAGCAATAGAGCTCTGACCCTAGGCAGTCCTCACACCGGTACTCCAGGCTGGGATGATCACATTCCAAGCAAGACTGAGCACTGGCTTGACTACATCTTCCTTTGAGATGGATTATTTCGCGAAGGAATAATTCTTGATGCTTCAACCGCATCAACAAAGGATAATCCTAAATAACTATGGTAAGGAAAAAGCCAGAGGACTCAGAATATTGTAGTATACATACACCCGCTGCTCGATTTCTTTTTTGTTGGCCTAAAAAGTCTAATGATACTTTGAGTGGGAGATCATCAAATGGCTCAGGAATTGAAAACGGCACATCATGCAGAGTCGGTGCAGTACGAGTTAGAGTAAGATTATTGACAGTTGATTTAGCATTCTTGGGAGGTTGAAGACGCTTCAGCTTATAGCTGATGGACCCATCTTTATGAACCTCATATTGGGTATGCTGGCGGGAAGGCACTGAGGTGACTGAGCGGTAAAAATTGAGCTTGGGTTTCTTCTTCCATTTCTGCAAGTTCTTCAGTGCTGTGGATGTTGCCTGAGTGCATACAATAGTCTGAATTGAAGATGCCCTGGCACAAGGAGGGTCTGTAGACATTCATTGTTGAAACCTGGGAGAAGTATGGAAGCCCGGACCTCGAGCACCTGTACTTGTGTATTTGTAGATGTTGACATACATATTGCCCCAAGGCCGTATCACATCTCCCTTCCTCCACATTCTTTTCAAACACCCTCCCATGACACCTGGTTTGGCTGTATTGCCCCAAGGCCAATTGGTGGAGTACGCTCTCGTTCATTTCTCAAACACCCTCCCCATGATGCCTGGTTTGGCTGTATTGCCCCAAGGCTGATTGGTGGAGTATGCTCTCGTTCATTTCAAACAGGTACATGCTCCCTTCCTGGTATCCATTGTTTTTTTTGGTGCGACCTTGTTCACACAGAATTGGTTGCAGGTTGTGTTGTGTCGCTGATGAGTCGAAGGCTCTTGTTGTGTCAACAATGATTTTCTGTGCAGGGCAGGCGTGCGCATGGACGAGGTATTGTTTGGTTTTGGAGGAGTGTTTGCGACCACTGACTTAGGCTCTTAGATCAGAGCATCGATGTTCGCGCATCACGGCCCATCGGCACTCACGATCGGGATTCCACTTATACCTATTGTGCATCGCCAGTACCGTTCATCAGAGGAGCATCGGAGCATGTATGTGGCCCACAGCATACTGTACACAACTGTATCACTGCACTTGTGAGTTCAGTACTGTAGAAGTTTCTTGAATGATTAGCCTAGCTTCGAGGAGTGGTACTTAGATTGTATATATACATTCGATCAAATGCCATGTCAGCAAAGGAAGTGCATGTCAGCCATGAGAATGGTAATGAACACAGTGCGAAGTATCAATGAAGGAACAGATGAAAGCTGAAGGATGAGAGATCATGTGCACACTCAGTGATGACTACAATATTAAGCTGAGTAGTGTCTGGGGTTCGAAGTGACTCAAATGAACCAAGTAAGGTCCGGTGAATAACAGGGTACCATGAACTCAAACATGTTAATGCGTTATTCTAAAACAACTAGTACTTGGCATTCTCGTAGTACAACATCCTCCCATAACTAGTCCCAACCACAGACTGGGCAATGCCCACATAACTCTAAAGCTGACGAGATGTCAGCAAATGCTACCAAATGAAGTATGGGTTGAACCTACTAGTGTGTCACCTGCTTGGCTGCAAGCCTAGTATGATGGCACGATGAACCTTATGTTCTCCCAGAACAAGTGACTGAACTGCAAAGAAGGTAGCAACATAATTGCCTGGTGTCCACAGCTCAATTTTTACATCATGCCTATGGCGGTGTTAAGTATAAAAAATGTCAATGAAACCATGAAAACTCACCAGAGATATGCCGGAAACACTCCAATGTAGCGGCCCTGAGTAACACAATAAAAAGGGGGTTTTAGATCACGCTGGGCAGGCATATTATAGAATATTCCTTGATACAGATATAAAAAGCACTCATCCACCATAGCATTTGCAGCTCCTCAAACTCTATACTGCCCTCGTACACAGTCACAAACTCCTCTGGTTCGGCCATGTAGGGTGTCATAGTAATGCTGAGCCAAAGAGGATCAGTGGATTTGCATGATTGAGAGGTATCCTGGGAGTGGGGAGGAACTGAAAGGCGCTGTAGTTTTGGATTAGCCTGAGAAGCACATCCATTAACAAAGCAAACTACTCACCCTGGGTCATGAGCGTTGACATTGGTGTCATATTAGTGGTGGTTAACGCGAAGTTCTAGAGGAGACTGGTATGTGCAATGATTTTTGAGTTGGCCTATGAACCGCCATTGATGATATAGTGGACCACTCACCCTGGATAATGAGGTATTAACATTGATGTCATATATATGGTAGCAGTGTCTAGTAAACTTGATTAGACTTAAAACGGTGATATGATGTACTCATCAAGGGTTTCAAACCGACGGGGTACCAGTATTGAAATTTGATTTCCAGTGCAGAGATTGCAGACAGCATGAGTCACCAGATGCATCACCAATACATCATTATGATTACTGCGAGACATTGATATCACGAGTCTCCTTTAGTGATAAGATTACAGTATGCACAGTGAATGATGAAAATGTCCACGCTGGAGTCAGCATTGATCGCACAGATTGATGCATGGGGTGGGTGTGGGAGATGGTTATGTTGTTGGATATGGGAGAGAGGAGTTGAGTATTATGCCTGTGGAGTGAAATGTTGGAAGAGATGCAAGAATGGAGTCGGTGGAGGGGAGCCACAGCCGGACAAGATGATGTCAAAAAATCGAAAGGGACGTCCTGAGGATTCCATACTAGTATTTTGCATATTGATTTTACAGCTTGATATTGGTGGATACAGTACCGATGTTCATTAGAGGCCAAAATGGCGGCTGGATTTTAAACGTACCAACTAAACCAGTTACATATTTTGATTTCTGGGAGTTGCAGAGCTGACATTCTGCAGGTGAAATTGAGGATTTCACTGTTGTTCTGGCTCATTAGTCTGCGAGAGGTAGCATGTAGTGTCGGCGTTGGTCGCATAGATCATGTTGGCTCAGTGTTTATGCATAGACAGTGTTGGCATAGTCAAAAGCTACAACTGTGCTTGCCTGTAAGAGGTAGGGTAGTCTTAGCCATATCAAATGGCCTGTGAGAGATAAGTGTAAGT